>NW_027590634.1:107884-226414 GCF_964213995.1 Mustelus asterias
GTGACTCCGGCCTCTCCGTGACTCCGGCCTCTCCGTGACTCCGGCCGCTCCGTGACTCCGGCCTCTCCGTCACTCCGGCCTCTCCGTCACTCCGGCCTCTTCGTGACTCCGGCCTCTCCGTGACTCCGGCCTCTCCGTGACTCCGGCCTCCTCGTGACTCCGGCCTCTCCGTGACTCCAGCCTCTCCGTGACTCCGGCCTCCTCGTGACTCCGGCCTCTCCGTGACTCCGGCCTCTCCGTGACTCCGGCCTCCTCGTGACTCCGGCCTCTCCGTGACACCAGCCTCTCCGTGACTCCGGCCTCCTCGTGACTCCGGCCTCCTCGTGACTCCGGCCTCTCCGTCACTCCGGCCTCTCCGTGACTCCGGCCTCTCCGTGACTCCGGCCTCTCCGTGACTCCGGCCTCTCCGTCACTCCGGCCTCTCCGTGACTCCGGCCTCTCCGTGACTCCGGCCGCTCCGTGACTCCGGCCTCTCCGTGACTCCGGCCTCTCCGTGACTCCGGCCTCTCCGTGACTCCGGCCTCTCCGTGACTCCGGCCGCTCCGTGACTCCGGCCTCTCCGTGACTCCGGCCTCCCCGTGACTCCGGCCTCTCCGTGACTCCGGCCTCTCCGTGACTCCGGCCGCTCCGTGACTCCGGCCTCTCCGTCACTCCGGCCTCTTCGTGACTCCGGCCTCTCCGTGACTCCGGCCTCTCCGTGACTCCGGCCTCTCCGTGACTCCGGCCTCCTCGTGACTCCGGCCTCCTCGTGACTCCGGCCTCTCCGTGACTCCAGCCTCTCCGTGACTCCGGCCTCCTCGTGACTCCGGCCTCTCCGTGACTCCGGCCTCTCCGTGACTCCGGCCTCCTCGTGACTCCGGCCTCTCCGTGACTCCAGCCTCTCCGTGACTCCGGCCTCCCCCTCACTCCGGCCTCCCCGTGACTCCAGCCTCTCCGTGACTCCGGCCTCTCCGTGACTCCGGCCTCTCTGTGACTCCGGCCTCTCCGTGACTCCAGCCTCTCCGTGACTCCGGCCTCTCCGTGACTCCGGCCTCTCCGTGACTCCAGCCTCTCCGTCACTCCGGCCTCTCCGTGACTCCGGCCTCTCCGTGACTCCGGCCTCTCCGTGACTCCGGCCTCCTCGTGACTCCAGCCTCTCAGTGACTCCGGCCTCCTCGTGACTCCGGCCTCTCCGTGACTCCGGCCTCCCCGTGACTCCGGCCTCTCAGTGACTCCGGCCTCCTCGTGACTCCGGCCTCTCAGTGACTCCGGCCTCCTCGTGACTCCGGCCTCCCCGTGACTCCGGCCTCTCCGTGACTCCGGCCTCTCCGTGACTCCGGCCTCTCAGTGACTCCGGCCTCTCCGTGACTCCGGCCTCTCCGTGACTCCGGCCTCCTCGTGACTCCGGCCTCTCAGTGACTCCGGCCTCTTCGTGACTCCGGCCTCTCAGTGACTCCGGCCTCTCCGTGACTCCGGCCTCTCCGTGACTCCGGCCTCCCCGTGACTCCAGCCTCTCAGTGACTCCGGCCTCTCCGTGACTCCGGCCTCTCCGTGACTCCGGCCTCCCCGTGACTCCGGCCTCTCCGTCACTCCGGCCTCTCCGTCACTCCGGCCTCTCCGTGACTCCGGCCTCTCCGTGACTCCGGCCTCTCCGTGACTCCGGCCTCTCCGTCACTCCGGCCTCTCCGTCACTCCGGCCTCCTCGTGACTCCAGCCTCCTCGTGACTCCAGCCTCTCCGTGACTCCGGCCTCTCCGTGACTCCAGCCTCCTCGTGACTCCAGCCTCTCCGTGACTCCGGCCTCCCCGTGACTCCGGCCTCTCCGTGACTCCGGCCTCCTCGTGACTCCGGCCTCTCCGTGACTCCGGCCTCTCCGTGACTCCGGCCTCTCAGTGACTCCGGCCTCCTTGTGACTCCGGCCTCTCCGTGACTCCGGCCTCCTCGTGACTCCGGCCTCTCCGTGACTCCGGCCTCCTCGTGACTCCGGCCTCTCCGTCACTCCGGCCTCTCCGTGACTCCGGCCTCTCCGTGACTCCGGCCTCTCCGTCACTCCGGCCTCCCCGTGACTCCGGCCTCTCCGTGACTCCGGCCTCTCTGTGACTCCGGCCTCTCCGTGACTCCGGCCTCCCCGTGACTCCAGCCTCTCCGTGACTCCGGCCTCCTCTTGACTCCGGCCTCCCCGTGACTCCGGCCTCTCCGTGACTCCGGCCTCTCCGTGACTCCAGCCTCTCCGTGACTCCGGCCTCTCCGTGACTCCGGCCGCTCCGTGACTCCGGCCTCCTCGTGACTCCAGCCTCTCCGTGACTCCGGCCTCCTCGTGACTCCAGCCTCTCCGTGACTCCGGCCTCCTCGTGACTCCGGCCTCTCCGTGACTCCGGCCTCCTCGTGACTCCAGCCTCTCCGTGACTCCGGCCTCTCCGTGACTCCGGCCTCTCCGTGACTCCGGCCTCTCCGTGACTCCGGCCTCCTCGTGACTCCAGCCTCTCCGTGACTCCAGCCTCTCCGTGACTCCGGCCTCTCCGTGACTCCGGCCTCCTCGTGACTCCCAACTCCATACACAGCAATGTGTTTGACTCTTGTAGAATCATAGAATCCTACAGTGCAGAAGGAGGCCATTTGGCCCATCAAGTCTACACCGAACACAGTCCCACCCAGGCCCTATCCCCGTAACCCCTCACATTTTACCCTGCTAGTTCCCCCTGATACTAAGGGGCAATTTAGCACGGCCAATCCCCCTAACCTGCACATCTTTGGACACTAAGGGGCAATTTAGCATGGCCAATCCACCTAACCTGCACATCTTTGGACACTAAGGGGCAATTTAGCATGGCCAATCCCCCTAACCTGCACATCTTTGGACACTAAGGGGCAATTTAGCATGGCCACTCCACCTAACCTGCACATTTTTTTGGGGCTGTGGGAGGAAACTGGAGCACCCGGAGGAAACCCAAGCAGACACGGGGAGAGTGTGCAGACTCCGCACAGACAGTGACCCGAGCCGGGAATCGAACCCGGGTCCCTGGCGCTGAGAGGCAGCAGTGCTAACCCACCGTGCCGCCCAGGTTGCCCTGCTGCACAGAGGTCGCCTTTGTCAGGGGGTGAACAGAATGTGAGGGAGCCGAGGTTTTGTATCTGCCGCCGAGGGATCGTAATAGTGGGCAGACTCACCGCCATTGGGTGTGAGATAAGGGAGAGCGGTGGGACTCGCTGATAAGGGGTCTTAATCTGCTTAAGCGTTCGGGGGAAGTTGGGGGTGGGGGGGGTTGGTGGGCAGTGGGGGGAGGGGAACGGCAACACAGAGCTGGTTCAGAGGAACAGATTCCCAAAACAATCTCCTCTGAAGCTCTACCATCTTTGTACCCTGACGCAGCAAGTTCCGTTTCTCCCCTCCCACCCCACACCCCCCACACCCTCACACAAATACTCTCCTGCTCGCTGACCTTAACGCCTTCCATGACCCCGCCCCGCTTCCCGTCCCTGTAGCCTCCTCCAAGATCTCCCCCCTCCTCCAATCCCGGCCTCCTGAGCATCCCCACATCCACCCCAATTCCACATCGCTCCGCCATTGGCGGCCGTGCCTTCAGCTGCCTGAGGTGGAGCGGGGCGGCGGGGGGTCGGGGGGTGTGGGGGGGGGTTGGGTGCGGTCTAAGCTCTGGAATTCCCTCCCTAAACTTCTGCACATCTATCTCTCTTTCTCGTCCACGGTGGCACAGTGGGTTAGCGCTGCTGCCTCACAGTGCCAGGGACCCGGGTTCGATTCCCGGCTCGGGTCACTGTCTGTGTGGAGTTTGCACGTTCTCCCCGTGTCTGCGTGGGTTTCCTCCGGGTGCTCCGGTTTCCTCCTACACTCCAAAGATGTGTGGGTTAGATGGATTGGCCGTGCTAAATTGTCCCTTAGTGTCCAAAGATGTGCAGGTTAGGTGGATTGGCCGTGCTAAATTGCCCCTTAGTGTCCAAAGATGTGCAGGTTAGGTGGATTGGCCATGCTAAATTGCCCCCTTAGTGTCCAAAGATGTGCAGGTTAGGTGGATTGGCCATGCTAAATTGCCCCCTTAGTGTCCAAAGATGTGCAGGTTAGGTGGATTGGCCATGCTAAATTGTCCCTTAGTGTCCAAAGATGTGCGGGTTAGGTGGATTGGCCATGCTAAATTGCCCCCTTAGTGTCCAAAGATGTGCAGGTTAGGTGGATTGGCCGTGCTAAATTGCCCCTTAGTGTCCAAAGATGTGCAGGTTAGGTGGATTGGCCATGCTAAATTGCCCCCTTAGTGTCCAAAGATGTGCAGGTTAGGTGGATTGGCCGTGCTAAATTGCCCCCTTAGTGTCCAAAGATGTGCAGATTAGGTGGATTGGCCGTGCTAAATTGCCCCTTAGTGTCCAAAGATGTGTAGGTTGGGTGGATTGGCCATGCTAAATTGCCGCTTAGTGTCCAAAGATGTGTGGGTTAGGTGGATTGGCCATGCTAAATTGTCCCTTAGTGTCCAAAGATGTGCGGGTTAGGGGGATTGGCCATGCTAAATTGTCCCTTAGTGTCCAAAGATGTGCAGGTTAGGTGGATTGGCCATGCTAAATTGCCCCTCAGTGTCCAAAGATGTGTGGGTTAGGTGGATTGGCCGTGCTAAATTGTCCCTTAGTGTCCAAAGATGTACAGGTTAGGTGGATTGGCCATGCTAAATTGCCCCCTTAGCGTCCAAAGATGTGCAGGTAGGTGGATTGGCCATGCTAAATTGCCCCTTAGTGTCAGGGGGATTAGCAGGGTAAATATGTGTGGTTATGGGGATAGGGCCTGGGTGGAATTGTTGTCGGTGTAGGCCCGGGTGGTCCTTCTGTACCGTGGGGATGCTGAGGGGGGGGGAAGAGGCAGGCTGGTGAGGGCAGCCTTCAAATGGCCAAGTCCCAGGGGCGACAGAGAAGTGGTCGCAGTCAGACTGAGGTGGGCGATAAGAAGGGGACCGGACATGAACAGGCATGTCCTTGCATCATCTAACCCTGGTCAGACTGGCTCTGGAAAGGACACACAGAAAGTGAAGGCTCCAGTGCCGAGCTCCTCGTGCAAACAAGTCTGCAGAGTCCAGGCAGGTGTTAATGGGTCACAGAAACACAAAGTCTGGGGAGAACAATGGACAAAAGCAACAGAGGGATAAGATCCAATGTAGATGCAAATGTGGACATCCTTGCAAGCTAATGTGCTGTTAATTACATCAGTTAATGATTACAGACACACAATTAGCCTGCATTACACGGACAAGCAAACTGTGAGAACTATTCCAGACTGCATTTCTTTCGCATTGTCCTGCCCCGAGCGAGAGGGGGCACGCCACTGTGCCCTGAGCTTAATCCAAGGTGAATCTCCACAGGAGCCACGTCCCTCTGAAACTTGGAAACTAACACAGGGTGTGCATGGGGGGTTACTACAGCAGGTCCAGCAAAATCTGTGGAGGGGGAGAGTAAGGGGGTTTTTGAGGTCAGTCTGACGCTTGTTTGGAGCTCTGGCAATCTCCAGCCCCTCAAACGCTGTTGCCCCCGAGTCCAGACGGGGCGGCACGGTGGCACAGTGGTTAGCACTGCTACCTCACGGCGCCAGGGACCCAGGTTCGATTCCCGGCCTCGGGTAACTTGATGACAGACACACAATTACATTGCTGATTTTTTTGTCTGTAATCTTGCCAGAGGGTGGGTGAATCTGTGGGACTCTTTGCCGCAGAAGGCTGTGGAGGCCGGGTCATTGAGTGTCTTTAAGACAGAGATAGATAGGTTCTTGATTAATAAGGGGATCAGGGGTTATGGGGAAAAGGCAGGAGAATGGGGGATGAGAAAAATATCAGCCATGATTGAATGGTGGAGCAGACTCGATGGGCCGAGTGGTCTCATTCTGCTCCTATGTCTCATGGTCTGATGGATTTAACTGTCTGTGTGGAGTTTGCACATTCTCCCCCCGTGTCTGTGTGGGTTTCCTCCGGGTGCTCCGGTTTCCTCCCACAGTCCAAAGATGTGCAGGTTAGATGGATTGGCCATGCTAAATTGCCCCTTAGTGTCAGGGGGATTCGCAGGGTAAATGCGTGGGGTTACAGGGATAGGGCCTGGGTGGGATTATGGCAAATAGAATGGTAATATGCCAAAGGGCCTCCTTCTGTACTGGAGGGATTCTATGAATCTCGCAGCACCAACCGCCCGCCACCTCATCCAAGCACTCCCTCAGTACTGACCCTCCGACAGTGCGGCACTCCCTCAGTACTGACCCTCCGACAGTGCGGCACTCCCTCAGTACTGACCCTCCCACAGTGCGGCACTCCCTCAGCACTGACCCTCTGACAGTGCGGCGCTCCCTCAGCACTGACCCTCCCACAGTGCGGCGCTCCCTCAGCACTGACCCTCCCACAGTGCGGCACTCCCTCAGCACTGACCCTCTGACAATGCGGCGCTCCCTCAGTACTGACCCTCCCACAGTGCGGCACTCCCTCAGCACTGACCCTCTGACAGTGCGGCGCTCCCTCAGCACTGACCCTCCCACAGTGCGGCGCTCCCTCAGCACTGACCCTCCCACAGTGCGGCACTCCCTCAGCACTGACCCTCTGACAGTGCGGCACTCCCTCAGCACTGACCCTCCCACAGTGCGGCACTCCCTCAGCACTGACCCTCTGACAGTGCGGCACTCCCTCAGTACTGACCCTCCGACAGTGCGGCGCTCCCTCGGTACTGACCCTCCGACAGTGTGGCACTCCCTCAGCACTGACCCTCCGACAGTGCGGCGCTCCCTCAGCACTGACCCTCCGACAGTGTGGCACTCCCTCATTACTGACCCTCTGACAGTGCGGCACCCCCTCAGCACTGACTCTCCGACAGTGCAGCACTCCCTCAGAACTGACCATCTGACAGTGCGGCACCCCCTCAGCACTGACTCTCCGACAGTGCAGCACTCCCTCAGAACTGACCATCTGACAGTGCGGCACTCCCTCAGCACTGACCCTCCGATAGTGCGGCGCTCCATCAGCACTGACCCTCCGACAGTGCGGCACTCCCTCAGCACTGACCCTCTGACAGTGCGGCACTCCCTCAGCACTGACCCTCCGATAGTGCGGCGCTCCCTCAGCACTGACCCTCCGACAGTGCGGCGCTCCCTCAGCACTGACCCTCCGACAGTGCGGCGCTCCCTCAGTACTGACTCTCCGACAGTGCGGCGCTCCCTCAGTACTGACGCTCCAATAGTGCAACATTCCCTCAGTACTGACCCTCCGACAGTGCGGCACTCCCTCAGTACTGACCCTCCCACAGTGCGGCACTCCCTCAGTACTGACCCTCTGACAGTGTGGCACTCCCTCAGCACTGACCCTCCAACAGTGTGGCAGTTCCTCAGCACTGACCCTCCGACAGTGTGGCGCTCCCTCAGTACTGACCCTCCGACAGTGTGACGCTCCCTCAGCACTGACCCTCTGACAGTGCGGCACCCCCTCAGCACTGACCCTCCGACAGTGTGACGCTCCCTCAGCACTGACCCTCTGACAGTGCGGCACCCCCTCAGCACTGACCCTCCGACAGTGTGGCACTCCCTCAGCACTGACCCTCTGACAGTGCGGCACCCCCTCAGTACTGACCCTCTGACAGTGCGGCACCCCCTCAGCACTGACCCTCCGACAGTGCGGCACCCCCTCAGCACTGACCCTCCGACAGTGCGACACTCCCTCAGCACTGACCCTCCGACAGTGCGACACTCCCTCATAGAACATAGAACATTACAGTGCAGTACAGGCCCTTCGGCCCTCGATGTTGCGCCGACCAGTGGAACCAATCTAAAGCCCAAGTAACCAACGCTATTCCAATATCATCCATATGTTTATCCAATGACCATTTAAATGCCCTTAATGTTGACGAGTCCACTACTGCTGCAGGCAGGGCATTCCACGCCCTTACTACTCTCGGAGTAAAGAACCTACCTCTGACATCTGTCCTATATCTCTCACCCCTCAATTTAAAGCTATGTCCCCTCGTGCTTGCCAACACCATCCGAGGACAAAGGCTCTCACTGTCCACCCTATCTAATCGGGACGGCACGGTAGCACAGTGGTTAGCACTGCTGCTTCACGGCTCCAGGGACCTGGGTTCGATTCCCGGCTCGGGTCACTGTCTGTGTGGAGTTTGCACATTCTCCTCGTGTCTGCGTGGGTTTCCTCCGGGTGCTCCGGTTTCCTCGCACAGTCCAAAGATGTGCGGGTTAGGTTGATTGGCCATGATTAAATTGCCCCTTAGTGTCCTGAGATGCCGAGGTTAGAGGGATTAGTGGGTAAAATGTGTAGGGATATGGGGGTAGGGCCGGGGTGGGATTGTGGTCGGTGCAGACTCGATGGGCCAAATGGCCTCTTTCTGTACTGTAGGGTTTCTATGATGATTCTATGATTCTAATCCTCTGATCATCTTGTATGCCTCCATTAAGTCACCTCTTAACCTCGTTCTCTCTAATGAAAACAGCCTCAAGTCCCTCAGCCTTTCCTCATAATACCTCAGTACTGACCCTCCGACAGTGCGGCACTCCGTCAGCACTGACTCTCTGACAGTGCGGTGCTCACTCAGTACTGACCCTCCAACAGTGCGGAACTCCCTCAGTACTGATCCTCCGACAGTGCGGCACTCCCTCAGCACTGATCCTCCGACAGTGCGGCACTCCCTCAGCACTGACCCTCCGACAGTGCGGCGCTCCCTCAGTACTGACCATCCGACAGTGCGGCACTCCCTCAGCACTGACCCTCTGACAGTGCGCTACTCCCTCAGCACTGACACTCTCACAGTGCGGCACTCCCTCAGTACTGACCCTCTGACAGTGTGGCGCTCCCTCAGCCAGCACTGACCCTCCAACAGTGCGGCACTCCCTCAGCACTGATCCTCCGACAGTGCGGCACTCCCTCAGCACTGATCCTCCGACAGTGCGGCACTCCCTCAGCACTGATCCTCCGACAGTGCGGCACTCCCTCAGTACTGACCGTCCGACAGTGCGGCACTCCCTCAGTACTGACCCTCTGACAGTGCGGCGCTCCCTCAGTACTGACCGTCCGACAGTGCGGCGCTCCCTCAGTACTGACCATCTGACAGTGCGGCACTCCCTCAAGCACTGACCCTCCGACAGTGCGCTACTCCCTCAGCACTGACACTCCCACAGTGCGGCACTCCCTCAGTACTGACCCTCTGACAGTGCGGCGCTCCCTCAGCCAGCACTGACCCTCCAACAGTGCAGCACTCCCTCAGCACTGACCCTCCAACAGTGTGGCATTCCCTCTGTACTGACCCTCCGACAGTGCGGCACTCCCTCAGCACTGACCCTCCGACAGTGCGCTACTCCCTCAGCACTGACACTCCGACAGTGTGGCATTCCCTCAGCACTGACCCTCCGACAGTGCGGCACTCTCTCAGCACTGACCCTCCAACAGTGCGGCACTCCCTCAGCACTGACCCTCCGACAGTACGGCACACCCTCAGCACTGACCCTCCGACAGTGTGGCATTCCCTCAGCACTGACCCTCCGACAGTGCGGCACTCTCTCAGCACTGACCCTCCAACAGTGCGGCACTCCCTCAGCACTGACCCTCCGACAGTGCGGCACTCCCTCAGCACTGACCCTCCGACAGTGCGGCACTCCCTCAGCACTGACCCTCCGACAGTGTGGCATTCCCTCTGTACTGACCCTCCGACAGTGTGGCATTCCCTCTGTACTGACCCTCCGACAGTGCGGCACTCCCTCAGATAATTCCAATCCTGGTTTCTAAGTCCCTTCACCTCGCTCTCCGATATCCCTACGTTCCTCCAGTTCTGACATCCTGAAGATATCCCCCTCTTCCTCCACCACGCCTGTGGTAGGGGTCTGAAGCTCTGGAATTACCTTCCCAAACCTCTCTCCCTCCCCTTCCTTTAAGAATCTCTTTAAAATCGTCCTCTCTGACCGAGCTTTACGTCACTTGTCCGAGTAACTTCACAGGGAATTCACTTGATGAATTTCAATGGTGTTCCTGTAAATACACCACAGTTAGTGGCTGTAGGATTGTAAATTGGAATGGGACAGGGCACAGTGGTTAGCACTGCTGCCTCATAGCGCCAGGGACCTGGGTTCAATTCACAGCTTGGGTCACTGTCTGTGTGGAGTTTACACGCTCTCCCTGTGTCTGCGTGGGTTTCCTCCGGGTGCTCCGGTTTCCTCCCACAGTCCGAAAGACATGCTGGTGAGGTGGATTGGCTATGCTAAATTGCCCCTTAGTGTTCAAAGATGTGCTGGTTAGGTGGATTGGCCATGCTAAATTGCCCCTTAGTATCCAAAGATGTGCAGGTTAGGGGGATTGGCTATGCTAAATTGCCACTTAGTGTCCAAAGATGTGCAGGTTAGGTGGATTGCCCATGCTAAATCGCCCTTTAGTGTCCAAAGATGTGCAGGTTAGGTGGATTGGCCACGCTAAATTGCCCCTTCGTGTCCAAAGATGTGCAGGTTAGGTGGATTGGCCACGCTAAATTGCCCCTTCGTGTCCAAAGATGTGCAGGTTAGGTGGATTGGCCATGCTAAATCGCCCTTTAGTGTCCAAAGATGTGCGGGTTAGGTGGATTGGCCATGCTAAATTGCCCCTTAAGTGTCCAAAGATGTGCAGGTTAGGTGGATTGGCCACGCTAAATTGCCCCTTCGTGTCCAAAGATGTGCAGGTTAGGTGGATTGGCTATGCTAAATTGCCCCTTCATGTCAGGGGGACTAGCAGGGTTAATGTCTGTGGTTACGGGATGGGGCCTGGGTGGGATTGTGGTTGTTGCAGACTCGAAGGGCAGAATGGCCTCCTTCTGCACATTAGCGTTTCTATGATCTGTGTACCTGGGACTCCTTCCCCGTCCCCCGAGTCTCTTTATACCTCCACTGTTTCTCTCTGTTACAAAGTCCCCTGTTCATTCCTCGTTCGGTTCAACGTGGGCGACTATACTTGTGCCCACACTGAAACCCGCCGGTCACGGTTTTACCCGCCTATTTAATCGCTCTGTCTCTTTATGATTTTCCATGGGTCCCTGGCGCAGCGAGGCAGCAGTGCTAATCCACTGTGCCACCATGCCACCCACTGTCCCTTGGTCGAATTCCGAAATGGGTCAAAAATGTTCCTCCGTGAACTTTTATTTTAATTGATAGTCCTGAGGGACCTTAGCAAAGACCTTCCGGAAGTCCATATCAATAAAATAAGAACATAAGAACTAGGAGCAGGAGTAGGTCATCTGGCCCCTCGAGCCTGCTCCGCCATTCAATAAGATCATGGCTGATCTTTTCGTGGACTCAGCTCCACTTACCCACCCGCTCACCATAACCCTTAATTCCTTTACTGTTCAAAAATCTATCTATCCTTGCCTTAAAAACATTCAATGAGGTAACCTCAACTGCTTCACAGGGCAGGGAATTCCACAGATTCACACCAGAAACTATCATTATCACGAAAGAGGTAGTGTTGGGCAAGTTAATGGGGCTAAAGGTAGACAAGTCTCCTGGTCCTGATGGAATGCATCCCAGGGTACTAAAAGAGATGGTGGGAGAAATAGCAAATGCACTAGTGGTAATTTACCAAAATTCGCTGGACTCTGGGGTGGTTCCCGCAGATTGGAAAACAGCAAATGTGACGCCACTGTTTAAAAAGGAGGTAGACAAAAGGCAGGTAACTATTGGCCGGTTAGCTTAACTTCTGTAGTAGGGAAAATGCTTGAATCTATCATCAAGGAAGAAATAGCGAGACATCTGCGGCACGGTGGCAGTGGTTAGCACTGCTGCCTCACAGCGCCAGGGACCCGGGTTCAATTCCCAGCCTTGGGTCACTGTCTGTGCGGAGTCTGCACGTTCTCCCCGCATCTGTGTGGGTTTCCTCCGGGTGCTCCGGTTTCCTCCCACAGTCCAAAGCTGTGCAGGTTAGGTGGATTGGCCATGCTAAATTGACACTGTCAGGGGAATAGCAGGGTAAATATGTGGGGTTACAGGAATAGGGCCTGGGTGGGATTGTGGCCGGTGCAGACTCGATGGGCCGAATGGCCTCCTTCTGCACTGTGGGGATTCCATGAAATTCTATGAAATCTGGATGTAAATTGTCCCATTGGTAAGACGCAGCATGGGTTCATGAAGGGAAGGTCATGTTTGACTGATTTGGTGGAATTCTTTGAGAACATTACATGTGCAGTGGACAATGGGGAACCTGTGGATGTGGTGTATCTGGATTTCCAGAAGGCATTTGACAAGGTGCCGCACCAAAGACTGCTACATAAGATAAAGGTGCAGTGTTTCGGGTAATGTATTAGCATGGATAGAGGATTGGTTAACGAACAGAAAGCAAAGAGTGGGGGTAAATGGGTGTTTTTCTGGTTGGTGATCAGTGACTAGTGGTGTACTTCAGGGATCAGTGTTGGGACCGCAATTGTTTACGATTTACATAGATGATTTGGAGTTGGGGACCAAGTGTAGTGTGTCAAAATTCGCAGCTGACACTAAGATGGGTGGAAGAGCAAAGTGTGCAGAGGACGCTGAAAGTCTGCAAAGGGACATAGATAATCTAAGTGAGTGGGCGAGGGTCTGGCAGATGGAGTACAATGTTGGTAAATGTGAGGTCATCCATTTTGGTCGGAATAACAGCAAAATGGACTATTATTTAAATGGTAAAAAATTGCAGCATGCTGCTGTGCAGAGGGACCTGGGTGTCCTTGTGCAGGAATCTCAAGGAGTTGGTTTGCAGGTGCAGCAAGTAATTAAGAAGGCAAATTGAATTTTGTCCTTCATTGCTAGAGGGATGGAGTTTAAAAACAGCAAGATTATGTTGCAGCTGTATAAGGTGCTGGTGAGGCCACACCTGGAGTACTGTGTACAGTTTTGGTCTCCTTACTTGAGAAAGAATATACTGGCACTGCAGAGGAGATTCACTCGGTTGATTCTGGAGTTGAGAGGGTTGGCTGAGAAGGAGACTTGATGGATTGAGTTATAAGGAGAGGCTGAATAGACTGGGACTTTTTTCTCTGGAGCGTAGGGGGCTGAGGGGTGATCTTATAGAGGTCTGTAAAATAATGAGGGGCATAGACAAGGTCAATATCTTCTCCCAAAGGTAGGGGAGTCTAAAACTAGAGGGCATAGGTTTAAGGTGAGAGGGGAGAGATATAAAAGTGTCCAGAGGGGCAATTTTTTCACACAGAGGGTGGTGTCTGGAACAAGCTGCCAGAGGTAGTAGTAGAGGTGGGTACAATTTTATCTTTTAAAAAGCATTTAAATAGTTACATGGGTAAGATGGGTATAGAGGGATATGGGCCAAATTGGAATTAGTTTAGGGGTTTAAAAAAAAAGGGCAGCATGGACAAGTAGTACCGAATGGCCTATTTCCATGCTGTAAACCTCTATGACTCTATGAGAGACTGAGTAGACTGGGGTTATACTCATTGGAATTCAGAAGAACGAGGGGAGATCTTATAGAAACATATAAGATTATGAAGGGAACAGATAAGGTAGAAGCAGGGAAGTTGTTTCCACTGGCGGGTGAAACTAAAACTAGGGGGCATGGCCTCAAAATAAGGGGGAGCAGATTTAGGACTGAATTGAGGAGGAACTTCTTCACACAAAGGGTTGTGAATCTGTGGAATTCCCTGCCCAGTTGAGGCTACCTCATTGAATGTTTTTAAGGCAAGGATAGATAAATGTTTGAACAGTAAAGGAATTAAGGGTTATGGTGAGCGGGCGGGTAAGTGGAGCCGAGTCCACGGAAAGATCAGCCATGATCTTATTGAATGGCGGAGCAGGCTCGAGGGGCCAGATGGCCTACTCCTGCTCCTAGTTCTTGTGTTCTTACAACCCGTTGGGTGAAGAAAATTCAAAACAAAAGGACAAGATGGCGGTGGAGCGAGGCAACATCTTGCAAGCTGTGCCTAGCATACCTTCCAATTCTACCTTTTACTCTCGCTCTATGCTTCTAAAACTTTATTCTAACTCTTTTAAACTCTCTAACAATGCTTTAATGACACCCTAGCTATGACTGTAACACTACCTTCTGCACTCTCTCCTTTCCTTCTCTATGAATGGTATGCTTTGTCTGTATAGCGCGCAAGAAACAGCTTTTCACTGTATCCCAATACATGTGACAACAATAAATCAAATCAAAGAAGTTCCTCCTCAACTCAATCCTAAATCTGCTCCCCCTTATTTTGAGGCTATACCCCCTAGTTCTAGTTTCACCCACCAGTGGAAACAACTTCCCTGCTTCTATCTTATCTATTCCCTTCAAAATCTTCTATGTTTCTATAAGATCTCCCCCTCATTCTTCTGAATTCCAATGAGTATAGCCCCAGTCTACTCAGTCTCCCCTCATAAGCCAACCCTCTCAACTCCGGAATCAACCTAGTGAATCTCCTCTGCACTCCCTCCAGTGCCAGAAACGTCCATACACTTTCCCCTCTTCACTGTGTCAGTCAACAATGCGAACAAGCACGATCGGATTCCCTGAGGTGTGACCTTACCCCTTACAAATCTCCAGAGAAAATGTTCATGGGTGGTTTACTCATTTCCAACTGTGGTAATATCTTGATAACACAAGTTATGATTGGGACATCGACAACAATTGCTTGCATTTCCTTTAATCTCGGACTTGGAAATCATCTGGCCCTGGGGGCTTGACTCGATTCAATGCTGTTATTCCCTTCACTGTTTAGGCCAGGATTCTCCAGACTCGCCCTCAGCTGGGATTGTCCAGTCCCGCTGCCACGAATTGAGTTTTTGGCGAAGAGCTCGAGTTCCCCGTTCTCGGTGGCAGCGCCGGGGACCAGGTTGGAGAATCCCAGCCTTAGCCCTGCTCATGTTCATTTACACCGGTCCCCACCTCTTATTTCAGGGTGGCACGGTGGTGAGCACTGTTGTCTCTCAGCTCCAGGGACCTGGGTTCGATTCCAACCTCAGGTGATTGTGTGGAGTTTGCACGTTCTCCCCCCATGTTTGTGTGGGTTTGTTCCCACACTCCAAACACGCGTAGATTAGGTGGCTTGGCGATGCCAAATTGCCCCTTCGTGTCCAAAGATGTGCGGGTTAGGGGGATTGGCCATGCTAAATTGCCCCTCATGTCCAAAGATGTGTAGGTTAGGCTGATTGACTATGCTAAATTGCCCCTTAGTGTCCAAAGATGTGTAGGCTAGGTGATTGGCTATGCTAAATTGCCCCTCATGTCCAAAGATGTGTAGGTTAGGCTGATTGACTATGCTAAATTGCCCCTTAGTGTCCAAAGATGTGTAGGCTAGGTGATTGGCTATGCTAAATTACCCCTTAATGTCCAAAGATGTGCTGATTAGGTGGATTGGCCATGCTAAATTGCCCCTTAGTGTCCAAAAATGTGTCACCTCAGTGGATTGGCTATGCTAAATTGTCCCTTAGTGTCCAAAGATGCCCAATTATCTTGCATTTGAGTCTTCGGCTATATGTACCCTGTTTGTGAACCCAACTCTCCACTCACCTGATGAAGGAGCAGCGCTCCAAAAGCTCGCGATACCAAATAAGCCTGTTGGACTTTAACCTGGTGTTGTGAGACTTCTTACTGTGCCCACCCCAGTCCAACGCCGGCATCTCCCACATTATGTCCAAAGATGCGGTGAGGAGAAAGGTCTCCAGCCAGAGGGTGGCGAATGTGTGGAATTGGCTACCACAGGAAGTAGTTGAGGCCAAAACGTTGTGTGATTTTCAAGAAGAAATTAGATATCGCTCTTGGGGCTGAAGGGATTGAGGGGAAAGGGGGAAAAATCAGGATATTGAATTTGATGATCAGCCATGATCAAAATGAATGGTGGAGCAGGCTCGAAGGGCTGAATGGCCTCCTCCTGCTTCTAGTTTCTATGCTCGTCAATCCTGCCTGAGCAGGGTTCATATCATGTGAACGATTCCTCTCTTCTGATTTTGACTCCCACTTCTCTCAGCTGTGGAGCTTAATCACCGAGTTAGGAACATTTTCTTTTGCCCGGTACCTCACGGGGGATCGGAACATTTCAGACAGTTCAACTACAGTTGGATGTTAATGTGCGGTGGGTGCAGAGGGATGGATTAGAGGTTTTCCATGCAGAGGGTAAGATCGCATATCAATCTCGTGTCTTGATAAAGCATGGAGCCTCCTTGGCTTTAATCAGAGGGGCGTAGAGTACAAGAGCAAGGAGGTCACTAGTTGGGCTGCAGCACTGCCTCCGGTTCTGGGCACCACGCTAGGGGAAGGACATGAAGGCATTGGAGACAGCGCAGGAAAGATTCACCAGAATGGTCCCAAGGGTGAGGAACTTTGGTGATGAAGATAGGGGCGGCACGATGGCACAGTGGTTACCTCTGCTGCCTCACAGCACCAGGGTTTAATTCTGGCCTTGGGTGACTGTCCGTGTGCAGTTTGCACCCCCCCCCCCCCCACCCCCACCCCCACCCCCCACCACCACCACCACCGGTGTCTGTGTGGGTTTCCTCCGGGTGCTCCAGTTTCCTCCCACAGTCAAAGATGTGTGGAGTAGTTGGATTGGCTGTGTTAAATTTTCGCTTGGTGTCCATAGATGTGTAGGTTAGGTGGATTGGCCATGATAAATTGTCCCTTAGTGTCCAAACATGTGTAGGTTAGGTGGATTGGCCGTGCTAAATTGTCCCTTAGTGTCCAAAGATGTGTAGGTTAGGTGGATTGGCCATGATAAATTGTCCCTTAGTGTCCAAACATGTGTAGGTTAGGTGGATTGGCCATGCTAAATTGTCCCTTAGTGTCCATAGATGTGTGGGTTAGGTGGATTGGCCATGCTAAATTGTCCCTTAGTGTCCATAGATGTGTGGGTTCGGTGGATTGGCCATGATAAATTGTCCCTCAGTGTCCAAAGATGTGCAGGTTAGGTGGATTGGTCACACTAAATTGTCATTTGGTGTCCAAAGATGTGCAGGTTAGGTGGGTAGGCCATGGTAAATTGCTCTTTAGTGTCCAAAGATGTTTGGTTTTGGTTGATTGACTATGCTAAATTGCCTCTTAATGTCAGGGAGATTAGCAGGGTAAATATGTGGGGCAATGGGGATAGGGCCTGGATGGGATTGCTGTCGATGTAGGATTGATGGGCCAAATGGCTGCCTTCTGCACTCAATGGATTCTATGACTCTTCTATGATGGATTGGAGAAGTTGGGACTGTTTCCCTTGGGGAAGAGGTGGCTGAGAGGAGATTTGATCGAGGTGTTCAAAATTACGAGGGATCTGGACGGAGTGGATAGAGAGAGAGAGACACACACACACACACACACACACACACACACAGAGTGTTCCCCAGCTGGTGGAAGGATCGCGGGCGGGGGGGGGGGGGGGGGGGGGAGAGATACAGATTTACAGTAACTCGCAAAGGAAGCAAAAATGATGAGCAGAAACGTGTTCAGAGCGAGTGTCTCGGTGCGCCGAGAGTGTGGCAGAAGCAAGTTGAATGGAGGGAATCGAAAAAGGAAGGGTGTGCGGGGTAATGTGGGGGGGATGGAAGGGGAGGAAAGGCAAGAGATCGGCACCAGATGAGTTGCTGCAGACACCGAGAGCCGAATACTCATTCCGATGGTCACAGCTCGACAGCACCGTGCTGTACCTGCTCCGATGCACAGCAACCGTCCCCGTCCTGATACACGGAGCACCAGGAACGTGCTGTTTCACCATGGTTCCCATGTTGTACATCTCTTAACTGTCATTAGGGTTGCATGTTCCTGGCAGGCCACAACAACCCTCCCCGAGACACAGGCGTACTCCTCCAATCAGGTACAGAAATAAATCCAGTCAGAGGTAACGTCAGAAAAAAAAACTTTTTATTTACATGTGAGTATTCGGGAGGAATTTACAATGAAGTAAAAAGAGGCTCTTTGTGAATTGGGTCACTGATGCAAGAACTGAACTGTTAACATTTCACCGCAAGATGCTGAAACTCAAATACCGACTCTCAATAAAGGAAAGCAGGGACACACACTGGACTGTCACACCGAGGGGGCTTCATTTTCAGCCTGTCGGAGGGGCCTGTGATCGTTCGCCACAGTTGTCCGAAAGCTGGCTCAGGGTTGTGTGACACGGGCTGCGGGGACAGCAGCGGGTGGGACGGAGACGGAAGGTGGGTGGGTGGGGGGTGGGGCAGCAGGAATCTCAAGCCGGGCATCACAGAGAACGTAGGCGGCACCGCTCAGGAGGACGTTAAAACGGGAGGCGTGGTCGAGGTCCCTGTCAGGAAGCACTACTCAAAAGACAACTCTCAAACTTCCCACGCCGCTGGGACCTCGTCCGTATCTGTGGGAGGGGGGAGGATGGGGGGGGAGTGGGGGAAGAGGGCAGCTTCAAAAGTGACTCGGGCGGAAACAACAAGTGACTTTTAACAAAGGAGGCTGCGACTTGGGGACAAATGATGAAAGATCCAATCGCAAAGTTGTCCCAACAGTTGATACACCACTCAATCTTCACCTTGGAAGGCACTGAACAGGATTCACACAATCCGGACGTTGTTGGACCCGGTCACTTCCCGAGTTAAGGAGGGTGGGGAGGAGGGAGGAGGGGGGAGGTGGGGGTGGTAAACGTACACAGGGCTCCAGCTGCAGGAGACGGTGAGCACCTTTCACGCTCCGATAGAAAATGTGATCCCAGCCTTTCCTTCCTGCCACCTTCCGTCATGAAGAGAACACAATGGAATTTTTTTTCACTGGGTTAGTCAGGGGGTTGGGGTGGACGGGAACGGGCGTGGAGGAAAGCCCTGAACGAAGGTGGCGGGGGGGGGGGGAAGAGAGTCAAAATGTGAGCAACGCCCAACTGTGTTACGAACCTCCGCAGCGACCTTCCTCCAGAGAGTCAAACAAACACCAGCCGGTGGATTTCAAGCCATTACCCACTCGAGCCAAGTGAAAAACTCTCGGTAATCGATTAAATGACCCACCGGGGTGGGGGCGACACACACAGCAGAAAAGAGGGGGGGGGGGGGCGGTGGGGTCAGCGTGCTGAAGCCATCCTCTATTCATCTCCCCACGACCAGCTCACCCGCACAGCGAGGCACCAAAGCGGAGGCCATGGCGTCTCCCAGCGCGGGGGGGGGGGGGGGTGAGGGGTGGCAAGAGGTGGCGATCCATGGCCGGATCGGTCCCCAGCAGCTTCGAGCAGTCGGTGCCTATCAGGGCGGCAGGGATAGCAGCTTGGTGCCTATCCTCCAAACTGCACGGTGTCACGGCCAGACCGAAGAGGAAAAAAAAAACACGGTGGGATGGGGGGGGGGGGGGAAGGGGAATTGAATCCCCTCCCCTCCCCTCCCGGTGGGGTAAATAATAAATCACTCGACAGTCCAATGTATGTCACCTTGACAATAACAGTGATGAACCAGTCCATTCTGTTGGCTAATAAGACACCAAAAGTGGCGTTCCCACCACCCCATTTAAATCTCCGTTTTTCCAGGGTTACTCCATCCTGCGCACACACCTCCTGGCTCAGCGACAAGAAACCTGCTCCCAGGAATCCGGACAAGCTGGCTCTGTATGCGGGCGGGGATGCGGGGGGGGGGGGGGGGGGGAGGGGAGAGGCGCCACCCCTCTCTTCCACTGCTCTGGGTTGCCTGGCGGTGGCCAAGTTGGGAGCGCCGGTCCCCGACACACCTCTGAGCGGGGGGGGGGGGGGGCACCAGGGGCCAACCCCGGTGATGGGAGCGTCTAACGCCTGCCGGCATAGATGAAGACGCCATGGCTGAAGTGGCTGCCTAGGGTGGGGACTGGCGCAGGGAGGAAAGTTCCCGTGTACAATGCGCTCGTCCAGTCAGAGGGACTCCACGCAGCAGACAAAAATAATATAAAAGTGACCGCTCTGAGGATAGGGCGCCACTTCCTGGCGGCGCGTTGGGCTGGAGGGCGCTGGCTCTGACCGAGAGAAACTCCAGTCCCCCCGTCAGGCCATTTCCTCGGCTTTCCATCAGCTCTGGGTATGAAAATCATAGCGTTGAGTGCTACATCTGAAGGAGGATTCTCTGCACAATGGCCGTGTTGCAGCCTCGCTTTTCCTTTTCCCCCCCCCCAGTTTCAAATCGAGGGTGAACACACCCATCTTGATGTTCCTGGGGCACGGGCACAGAATCGAGGTCAACGCCACCCTCCAGCCACTGAACCACATTCACTGGCAACCTTCTGAAGATGGGTTAGGGCAAGAGGGCGGCAGCTAGTTCCTCCCAGCGGACAAGACAGCCAAGGCAAGAGGAGGAATTATTTGGCCAAAGGCCTGAACCGCTGGGTAATAAAGCCAATGTTTCATAAATTTATAGATTTTTTTTATAACATCATAAAGTTCTTCACAATGAGGTGCGCGCAAAGGGAAATGGGCTCCCAGCCAGGTCGCTCAGCCGCCTGGGGGCTAATATCTACACGGCCAAGGGAGGAGGGGTGGGCAGGCAGTTCCGAGTACGGGCCACCTCTCGCCTGCCAATCATCTAGACGATAACTGTTGGGCCAACAGGAGGGAGAGGCACACAACTATTCACAGATCAACGCCGTTAATTGTTCACCGTTCACACAATACACGCAAAAAAAAAATAAATGGAAATGTTATGGTCTGAGCCTTCCTGAATGTTCACTTCATCAAAAAGGAGGAGCTCAGGCATGGAGAGACTTTGACATTTTGTTTTTTGGTATTACACATTTCTCACAGAGCGTCAACCATTTGCGTAGGAACGCGGCGGAAACCGGGCCGATCGCCGGCGCCAAGTTCTGCACCTCGCACGCAACGCAGCAAACCTCAGGAGGTACATTCAACGCGCAGTCGAGAGAACCAAATCCCGCAGCCGGGGGGCGGGGTAGTCTGTGGTTCCCGTTCTTCCCGTTTCTTCAGCTCGATAATCCACCCAGGGGATCACCACGCGTCGATTCAAAATAAAACACATCTTCACTGCGGGGGTTGAGCTCGGAGCAGGCAGCAGCAGCAGCAGGCAGTTTCCACTTCCGAGAGGTGGTCGGTCATGGTGTCGGAGGAGATCGAAGGAGGGGCTGGATACAAGTCATTAGTGTCTGTGCCCGAACAGGAAAGCCGGTTGCCATCGCAGTGCCCGGGCGTGATCTCATTTTCTGGTTCTCCCGTAGACAGATAACCCATCAAGAGACGTGGTACAACTGGTAAAGCAATCCCTTTCTTTTTCCCTCTTGGGGCAGCGAGTATTGGGCGTTAGTCCAGCAAGTGTGCCTTTCGGAACGACACCCTTGGTCCACAAGCAGCTTATAGTAACGTGAGCATACCCGCTTGGGTGGGGACAGGTGTCAAAGTCTTTAAGATGCACGAAGAAACCTCCAAGCAAAAACCCAATTGTTTTGAGATTTTCAGGGATGATGCAAAGGGAGACTCTTTCACTGACGCAGTAGCTTTGGGCCGAGCTTGGGAAGGAATGCAGAAACGCAGCGCACTGCACCCCGGGGAGGATGCTCTCCGCGTTTCCTTCTCAAGCACGGGAAGGTCGTTACAAGTTGATCAGTAGCACCATAGTCTGTGTTAACTTGGGCTGACACTCAATCTTTCTCTCACACACACACCACACAACAGACACACGGCTAATTTTAAAAAAATGTCACAATCCCAGTCACGCGATAGAAATGACGAGAACTACCTCCCGCCCCCCCTCCCCCTCCCGCCCCCCCTCCCCCTCCCGCCCCCCCTCCCCCTCCCGCCCCCCCCCCCCCCCCTCCCGGCGCTCCCCTTTTTAAACCAATAGCTGTGGGATGGCTTATGGGCATCTACCTACGGTATAGCTGGATGATGCACCATTGCATTGAAGGTATGTTAACTTCTACTCGAGGTGAGGTTCACTGAGATTTGATTTTTTTTATTCCGTTACTTTTGTGTGCCCCCCCCCCACCCCCCCCGACCCCCATCCTTATCTGACACCGAGTTGGGTTCAATCGCACAGATACGGACAGCCCCGCTGACACGGAGTGAAGTTCAATCCCACAGATATGGACAGCCCCGTGCCACAAATGCCTGCAATCCCTGGTCAGTGAATGTCAGCAGTTTATTCAGTCACCGGCAGCCTGACCCTGACCTCACCTGATGCCCACAGTGAGTAGCGGCGAGCGGTCAGGAGTGAGGGCCCTCCCCCCCCCACCCGCCTCCGCCCCCCTGCCCCCGCCCGATTCTTACTTGCCCCAGCCAGGCCAACTGACCGCACCCTTCTCCTGGCTGAGATCAGCCAAGCTCCGCGGATACTGGGGATCCATCCTCCTGGTCTGCGTGACATCAGGAGCTGGTTCTAGCACTGAGGCTACAGGGGGAAAGCCGGAGGGAGAGGGGGGGAAGGCAGTAACACATCGGCAGGTTCCCAGAGCAGGAAAAACCCACGGCTCTGCTTGATAGGGCAGGAATTCAGCCCAAATCCAGGGGCTCAGAAACCCTTGTCGGCCTCCAACGCTGGACAAAATGGCGTCTGACCCCATACGGTTCACTGCAGTAGGCAGATCTGCAGACCCACACCACCCTGGTTGACGCATAATTCCACTAATTTCACCACTCCCACTCTGGACTCGACATACCTCTTGAAAACTGTTTTTGAAAAACCATTTCACCAAATCAGTGAACAAGGGGGGGGGGACAATGCGTCTCTGGGTGCAAGAATGTGCACTGCAGAGACATATCTGCTTGGTGTTGTAAAACCTCGGAACCGCACAGACAAGCGAGGGCGGCCGAGGACGAGGAGAGCAATGGACAAAAGAGGCTGGGAAATGAGAAAAAAAAACTATCCAATTTGCAGCAACTTAAGTGCGTGTATTTGTTTAAAAGCACGCACCCAAACGTTGCAGTTTGAATGGACTCTCGCAGTGGCCTGGGTGTTGTGTGTCACCCTGCCACCTCAACAGTGAGGGGTCACGGCTGGAGATCGGAACCGGTTCTTGCCAGACGAGGGGACAAGCACACCACTTGCAAAGGCGAGCCCGTGTCTGAAAACCTCTGCACCGTTGTGAATGAAGGGAGTTTTAAAGTAAGAAAGATACAGGGCTATCCAGATCGGCGAAGGAAAAGGTCAGGACCAGAAGGCAACAACCGAAGATGAGGAGCCTGGATTGAAAGCTTAGAAAACAACCTCATTAAATTAAATAAAAAAGCTAAACGGGCAGATTATCAACCGCTGCTCTGAGGCGGCTAAAGGTACGAAGACAGCAGCATAAAGCGTCCGCGAAATTTGGCAGGAGACTTTGGTCAGTCCCCCGTCGTGAAGGGCCACATTCCTCCCCCAAAAGTGGCTGCTTTCACCTTCACCAGTTCAAACAGACCAGGGAACAGCTCAGCCACTTAAAGCAACGCCGGACTTTAGTGTGGGGCCAGGCAGCCTAGTATCCCTCTCCTTGATTTTCACACTGGGAAACCGGGCACGCTTTCTCCCAGCCTCTTTGAACGAAAAGAAAAACGCGACAAAGTCGTCTCGGAAGGGGCGGGGGGGGGGGGGGGGGAGAGAGACACAGCTCCATTTTAGGTTGGGAGCTCGGGAAAGGGACGACGGAGCGAACCGACCTCGGGGAAAGCCCGATTATCAGCCGGGCGGAAAGAGATGATTAATCCTTTCCATTTTATTCACAAAGTTTAACAAAACGACCCCCCTGTTTTCTCCCCTCCCCACCCCATTCCCCCTCCCCCATTCTCTCACCACCCCCCTCCCCACCCCCCATTAAAAAAAATCGATTTCAAAAACAGTGACACAACACAGACTGTACACACAAACCAAAAAGCTACGCTGGACTTTGATAACAACATCTCTAGATCGACTTTTAAGAAACATTAACTGCAGTGCATTAGTTTTAAAAATCATGAGTCTTGGTGGCAAGGAAAGTTCACATTATACTTAACGTATATCATTTATACCGGTATTTAACTCTCTATCTCTCTCTTTAAAAAAAACACATCCAGAGACCCGGCTCCGAAGGGGTTTGAGGCCTCAGGTCTGAAGGGGGGTAAAGTGTAACGCTTCCTTTCTTCATAGCTGCTTCACAAACGCTATTTCAGGAATTTTTCCCTCCCCCTGGAAGAAAACACAGTTAAAACCACAAGGAGAGAGAGTGTAATGAATCAAGGAGGCTCTGCTGACGGTATCACAGCTCAGAATCACAGTCAAAAATCGCACAGCTTCTTAAAGAAGCGTCTCTGTCCCCAGCCCTCTCCCCACCCATGGCTCTCTTGCGTACCCCTAGGTGGATCGGCCGTGCTAAATTCTCCCGCGGTGTACCCGGGAGTGTTGGCGACTCGGGTGGTTTTCACAGTAACTTCACTGCAGTAAGCCTACCTGTGACACGAATAAGCCAAAGCCGCCTTTACCCTCAGATTTGAGGAGAGGCTGAGTCGGTTTGGGGTGCACTCATTGGGAGTTTAGAAGAACGAGGGGTGACCTTATTGAGACATATCGGATTCTCAAGGGAGGGCTTGAACACAGTAGATGCTGAGAGGTTGTTTCCCTCTCTCTTGCAGGAGAGTCCAGGACCCGAGGGGCAGAATCTCAGAGTGAGGGGGTCGCCCATTGAAGACGGAGACGAGGAGGAATTTCTTCTCTCAGAGGGGGGTGAATCGTTGGAATTCTTTACCGCAGAGGCCGGGTCATTGAGTCTGTTCAAGGCTGAGACAGACAGATTATTAATCAGTCAGGGAATCGAGGGGGTAAGGCAGGGAAGAGGGAGTTGAGGATCATCACATCGGATCAGTCATGATCTCATTGAATGGTGGAGCAGACTCGATGGGCCGAATGGCCACCTTCTGCTCCTATGTCTTATGGGGAGTATTCCTCTGCCCCACTGACTACCACAGCTTGTATAAATACCTGTTGAATAAGATTATGCCTTTTTTTTAGTCCCCAAAACCAAGTTTGTCTGCATCAGGGGGGCACAGTGGTTAGCACTGCTGCCTCACAGTTCCACAAACCCGGTTTCAATTCCAGCCTTGGGTCACTGTGTGGAGTTTGCACGTTCTCCCCGTGTCTGCGTGGGTTTCCTCCAAGTGCTCTGGTTTCCTCCCACAGTCCAAAAATGTGTAGGTTAGATGGATTGGCCATGCTAAATTGCCCCTTAGTGTTCAAAGATGTGTAGGTTAGATGGATTGGCCATGCTAAGTTGCCCCTTAGTGTTCAAAGATGTGCAGGTTAGGTGGATTGGCCATGCTAAATTGCCCTTTGGTGTCAGGGGGATTAGCAGGGTAAATGCATGGGGTTATGGAGATAGGACCTGGGTGGGACTGCTGTTGGTGCAGGCTCGATGGGCCGAATGGGCCTCCTTCTGCACTGTAGGGATTCTATCCTATGATTGTATGCGGGAAGAAATTTATCGGGGGCGGGGGAATTAAACCGGCCCTCTGGATTTTACCCTCAGAATGCCTCAACTGGATTATCCCACTGGATACGTTCAGGGAGAATCTTTTTTATTAGTCTCTCCCAATTCTGCGCACTCAAACATTTGAATAAACTAACCTTGAGCTGTGTGAAGATTTGGGCAGCTTTATTAAAGTCCCAGTCATTGTCTTGCAGACACCTGGAGGAGAGAGAGAGAGATTTGGGAGTCCAGTGAGGGAAAAGATGAGGAGGCAGGAGTGGAGAAAACACTCCCAAGACACAGGTATTGGTAAGGTGTACCGTACAAATGACCGCGGGAATAGGAAGAGGCCATCACAGCTACTTCATACTGTAGCTCCATCCAGCCACCTTGATTCCATATCCCCTAATACTCCTGGGTAAAATATCAAGCTCAGATTTTGAATTATTCAGCACTATTTGTGAAAGAATGTTCCACAGTTCCACCAGCCTCTGCCTGACTGGCCTGGTCCCTGATCTTAACGGTTGTCAATGCCCTGCCTGCAGCAGTAGTGGACTCGCCGACATTCAGGGCATTTAAATGGTCATTGGATAAACATATGGATGATATTGGAATAGTGTAGGTTAGATGGGCTTTCGATTGGTTTCACTGGTCGGCGCAACATCGAGGGCTGAAGGGCCTGTACTGCGCTGTTATGTTCTTGTGTTCTAGGCCAGCTGAAACATAAGAACATAAGAAATAGGAGCAGGAGTAGGCCATCTAGCCCCTCGAGCCTGCCCCGCCATTCAATAAGATCATGGCTGATCTGACGTGGATCAGTACCACTTACCCGCCTGATCCCCATAACCCTTAATTCCCTTACCGATCAGGAATCCATCCATCCGCGCTTTAAACATATTCAGCGAGGTAGCCTCCACCACCTCAGTGGGCAGAGAATTCCAGAGATTCACCACCCTCTGGGAGAAGAAGTTCCTCCTCAACTCTGTCTTAAACCGACCCCCCTTTATTTTGAGGCTGTGTCCTCTAGTTTTAACTTCCTTACTAAGTGGAAAGAATCTCTCCGCCTCCACCCTATCCAGCCCCCGCATTATCTTATAAGTCTCCATAAGATCCCCCCTCATCCTTCTAAACTCCAACGAGTACAAACCCAATCTCCTCAGCCTCTCCTCATAATCCAAACCCCTCATCTCCGGTATCAACCTGGTGAACCTTCTCTGCACTCCCTCCAATGCCAATATATCCTTCCTCATATAAGGGGACCAATACTGCACACAGTATTCCAGCTGCGGCCTCACCAATGCCCTGTACAGGTGCATCAAGACATCCCTGCTTTTATATTCTATCCCCTTCGCAATATAGGCCAACATCCCATTTGCCTTCTTGATCACCTGTTGTACCTGCAGACTGGGCTTTTGCGTCTCATGCACAAGGACCCCCAGGTCCCTTTGCACGGTAGCATGTTTTAATTTGTTTCCATTGAGATAGTAATCCCATTTGTTATTATTTCCTCCAAAGTGTATAACCTCGCATTTATCAACGTTATACTCCATTTGCCATATCCTCGCCCACTCACTCAGCCTGTCCAAATCTCTCTGCAGATCTTCTCCGTCCTCCACACGATTCACTTTTCCACTTATCTTTGTGTCGTCTGCAAACTTCGTTACCCTACACTCCGTCCCCTCCTCCAGATCATCTATATAAATGGTAAATAGTTGCGGCCCGAGTACCGATCCCTGCGGCACGCCACTAGTTACCTTCCTCCAACCGGAAAAACACCCATTTATTCCGACTCTTTGCTTCCTGTCGGATAGCCAGTCCCCAATCCACTTTAACACACTACCCCCAACTCCGTGTGCCCTAATCTTCTTCAGTAGCCTTTTATGGGGCACCTTATCAAACGCCTTTTGGAAATCCAAAAACACCGCATCCACCGGTTCTCCTCCATCAACCGCCCTAGTCACATCTTCATAAAAATCCAACATGTTCGTCAAGCACGACTTTCCCCTCATGAATCCATGCTGCGTCTGATTGATCGAACCATTTCTATCCAGATGCCCTGCTATCTCCTCTTTAATAATGGATTCCAGCATTTTCCCTACTACAGACGTTAAGCTGACCGGCCTATAGTTACCCGCCTTTTGTCTCCTTCCTTTTTTAAACAGCGGCGTAACATTAGCCGTTTTCCAATCAACCGGCACTACCCCAGAATGCAACGAGTTTTGATAAATAATCACTAACGCATCCACTATTACCTCTGACATTTCTTTCAATACCCTGGGATGCATTCCATCCGGACCCGGGGACTTGTCCACCTTCAGTCCCATTAGTCTACCCAGCACTGCCTCTCTGGTTACATTAATTGTATTAAGTATTTCTCCTGCTGCCAACCCTCTATCGTTAATATTTGGCAAACTATTTGTGTCCTCCACCGTGAAGACCGACACAAAAAACTTATTTAAAGCCTCAGCCATATCCTCATTTCCCACTATTAACTCCCCCCTCTCGTCCTCCAAGGGTCCAACATTCACTCTAGCCACTCTATTCCTTTTTATATATTTATAAAAACTTTTACTATCATTTTTTATATTAATTGCTAGCCTAGCTTCATAGTCTATCCTTCCTTTCTTTATCGCTTTCTTAGTCTCTCTTTGTTGTTTCTTAAATTTTTCCCAATCACTTGTTTCTCCACTATTTTTGGCCACTCTGTACGCAGCTGTTTTTATTTTAATACTCTCCTTTATTTCCTTCGTTATCCACGGCTGGTTCTCCCTTTTCTTACAATCCTTGTTTTTTGCTGGAATATATTTTTGCTGAGAACTGAAAAGGATCTCCTTAAAAATCCTCCACTGTTCCTCAGCTATCCTACCTGCCAGCCTGCTCTCCCAGTCTACCTTAGCCAATTCATCCCTCATCCTATCATATTTCCCTCTGTTCAAACAGAGGACACTGGTTTGGGACCAAACTTTCTCCTCTTCCATCTGAATCAGAAATTCGACCATATTGTGGTCACTAGACCCAAGAGGGTCCTTCACAATAAGATCCTTAATTCTACCTACCTCGTTACACAATACCAGATCCAAAATAGCTCGTTCCCTCGTCGGTTCCGTAACATGCTGTTCAAGGAAACTATCCCGACAGCATTCTAAGAACTCTTCCTCCATTCCACCCTTACCGACTTGAGTCTGCCAGTCAATGTGCATGTTGAAGTCCCCCATGATTATTGCCGTTCCGTTTTTACACGCATCCCTTATCTGCTTGTTTATAGCCCTCCCCACCTCAACATTATTATTTGGGGGCAGAGAAACGTTCCTCTATCTGCCCTAACCATTCCTTTCAAAGACTTGGAAAGCACAAACTAATCCCCCCCCCATTTAACCTGCGTTCCACAATCTCTCCTTATATAATCTCTCCTGGTAACGTAACCCTGGGAGCTCTGGGAACATTTTGGGGAAAATCAGTGCTGCACTGTCCGGAACCGTACAGAGGGATAGAGATATACAGCACTGAAACAGGTCCCCTTCAGCCCAACTCCTCCATGCCCACCAGGTTTCCTAAACTGAACTGGTCCCGTCTGCCTGTGTTTGGCCCCGTATTCCTCTAAACCTTTCCTATCCATTTATCTGTCCAAAAGTCTTTTAGATGCTGTAATTGTACCCGCCTCTACCACCCACTCCGGCAGCTCATTCCACACACCCACCACCCTCTGTGTGAAAAGGTGCCCCTCGGGTCCCCTTTAAATCTTTCCCCTCTCGCCTTAAACCCACGCCCTCTAGTTTTGGACTCCCTCTACAGCGTGGCAAAAACTTCCTGCTTTCCACAGTCTGGTCCTCCAGATTTGAGCACGCACTAACCCAGGCTAAAACCCAGCCGCCACGGTGGTTTTTCATTCACGTAATCTACCAATGCCTCTGTAAGGTTTTATGTGCTCTTGTGTCACTGGTAAAATTGCGGTTCTCTGTTGCGCTATCCAAGTCATTAATAAACACGGTGCATAGTTGAGGTCCCAGCACAGTTCACTGTGGGACACGACTGGTCACATTCTCCCAGTTGGAATACATAACCATTATTTTACTCTGCTCTCCACTGCCCAGTCATTTCCCAGCTCGCTCAATAACTTGGCCCTTCAACTCCACTGCAAAACCTGCAGTGCGATTGGAGCAGACACCTCAAACGCCAGGTTTTGAACTGTTGTGCCGGCAGTTCCATTAGCCCGCCCTGTCCACCATTCAAAGCACCGAGCTTTTACCTGCTGCTATCCTGCTTCACCCTGCGGAAGAGCAGGACCCTCTGCAATTTCACAGCACAGGAGCAGGCCATTCGGCCCAACTGATCTGTGCCAGCGTTAACGCTCAGCCCGAGCCTTCTTTCCGCTATCGGCCTATTCTTCTCTTCCCTGTGTTTATCCAGCTTCCCTCTAACTGCACCTTTGCCATCTCCCTGTGGTGGCATGTTCCACATTCTCACCCCCCTCTGGGTGAAGGAGTTTCTCCTGGATTCATTTGTGCTGGCTTTTATTTTTGGTCTCTGGCTTTGGACTCCCTCATAAGTGCAGACATCTTCTTTAAACCTGCCCTACTGGACCCAACGCCCTCGCAGTTTTCTCTTTACTGAAGGATGGAGTCCCAGCCGGCTCGTTTTCCCAGTGGTTGCTGGATCTACCTTCCTTCAGTAATAGTATCACAGCTTGCCATCCCACTTACCCCTCCCCGACAAAGAACAGTACAGCACAGGAACAGGCCCTTCAAGCCTGCGCCGAATGATGCCTTTCTAAACTAAAGACCTTTTGCCTCTCTGCGATCCGTATCCCTCTATTCCCTGCCTGTTCATGTACCTGTCAGGCTGCCTCTTAAAATGTTGCTGCTGTATCTGCTTCTACCACCTCCTCTGGGCAACCCACTCCAGGCACTTGCCTGTGTGTGAAACACTTGCCTCTCTCATCTCCTTTAAACTTACCGTAAACCTACATCCCCCTGGTAATTGACATTTCTACCTTCAAGCTCAAGTCCCAGCTCAGTACTCAAGCCTCCTGCCACTTTCTGTGTACGCTGGCCCTTTTGGACATGGATCTAACCCCTCCCTTCCCCCCCACTCTGTTCTGTCCCACCCTCTCAATCCTGCTCGACACCATTCTCCCACATTCTGGCCCCAAATCCATGACGACCATAGTCCGGAGTTCCACCCTGCACCTACAACAGGCCTAGCTGCTGGAGGGTCAGTAGTTTGTACCAACATTTAGCTGACCTCAGGTGAGTTGGGGGTCGACGATCTCCAAGAGTGGGCATCCACTCAGATAGCTCCCTCCCTTTGTCAGACAAAAGCCTACGAGAATCACACGGATGATAAGCTTAAGTACGCAGCAGCAAACATGAAACCCCATATCTATCTGCTGCAGAGATACCACCGAGCCGGGTTTCATTCACAGAGGTGCCGATTCCGAACTCGATCTCCAAAGACTTCAAAGTGAGAAACGGAGGCTGATTTTGGGGCCTGTAAATCATTAGGCACACTCAGTCTCATTTGTCTCAGTTTAAAAATGTAATCTATATTGATGGATCTGGCTCCAGATAAGCACAGGTTCATTCGCCTGAGAGGGTTTAGGATTGGCCTCGATCTTCTTCTCGCTTCCTGGGGTTGGTTGGCCCGCACCAGGCTGGGTAGGCTTGGGTTGGGTTGGGTTGCAGGACACAGGGGCCACTCTTCTCTGTTCAGCAGCAAGCAAGAGCTGAAGTAACCGGCTTCCAATCCACACAATCGCTAGGCTCGCATATGGTCACCTTCTCCACTTCTAGGGCAGCACAGTGGGTTAGCACTGCTGCCTCACAGCGCCAGGAACCCGGGTTCAACTCCCGGCTTGGAGCACTATGTGGAGTTTGCGCTTTCTCCCCCGTGTCTGCGTGGGTTTCCTCCGGGTGCTCCGGTTTCCTCCCACACTCCAAAGATGTGCAGGTTAGGTGGATTGGCCATGCTAAATTGCCCCTTAGTATCCAAAGATGTGCAGGTTAGGTGGATTGGCCATGCTAAATTGCCCCTTAGTATCCAAAGATGTGCAGGTTAGGTGGATTGGCCATGCTAAATTGCCCCTTAGTGTCCAAAGATGTGCAGGTTAGGTGGATTGGCCATGCTAAATTGCCCCTTAGTATCCAAAGATGTGCAGGTTAGGTGGATTGGCCATGCTAAATTGTCCCTTAGTGTCCAAAGATGTGCAGGTTAGGTGGATTGGCCATGCTAAATTGCCCCTTAGTATCCAAAGATGTGCAGGTTAGGTGGATTGGCCATGCTAAATTGTCCCTTAGTGTCCAAAGATGTGCAGGTTAGGTGGATTGGCCGTGCTAAATTGCCCCTTAGTGTCCAAAGATGTTGTGCTTTAGTGTCAGGGGGACTCGCTAGGGTAAATACATGGGGTTATGGGGATAGGGCCTGGATGGATTGTGCTCGGTGCAGACTCGATGGGCCGAATGGCCTCCTGCTGCACTGTAGCATTTTATGTCTACTGCCAAGGAGAGTTTAGGGTCAAGGGACAGCTGATGGGTAATTCCCAGCTCACCGGCACTGACTGGGAAGCTCAGGCCATCCAGTGGTGCTGGGGGTTTCTTTCTCGCTGGCTAGCTTCGCTTGAATTTATAAGGGACTGGAGGGTTCAGCACTGTTACCTCATCATTTGTCGATTGAAGTTTTTTAGTCACAAGTCGGCTTACATTAACACTGCGATGGGGTTACTGTGAAAATCCCCTAGTCGCCACACTCCGGCGCCTGTTCGGGTAACACTGAGGGAGAATTTAGCACCTAACCAGCACGTCTTTCGGACTATGGGAGGAAACCGGAGCATCCGGAGGAAACCCATGCAGACACGGGGAGAACGTGCAGACTCCACACAAGCCGGGAATTGAACCTGGGTCCCAGGCGCCGTGAGGTAGCAGTGCTAACCACCGTGCCGCCCCACTGGTGCTAAATCGGAGCAAATGAGCGTTACTTCTGCTGTTCGCAACAAGAAATCTCCTGTGGTAGAACATAGAACATTACAGCGCAGTACAGGCCCTTCGGCCCTCGATGTTGCGCCGACCAGTGAAACCAATCTAAAGCCCCTCTAATCTACACTATTCCAATATCATCCATCTGTTTATCCAATAACCATTTGAATGCTCTTAATGTTGACGAGTCCACTACTGCTGCAGGCAGGGCATTCCATGCCCTTACTACTCTCCGAGTGAAGAACCTACCTCTGACATCTGTCCTATATCTATCACCCCTCAATTTAAAGCTATGTCCCCTCGTGCGAGCCATCACCATCCGAGGAAAAAGGATGGTAGGGAACCAGAAATGGTGTGGAGATGCCGGCGTTGGACTGGGGTAAACACAGTAAGAGTTTTAACAACACCAGGTTAAAGTCCAGAAAGGAACCAGAAAGGCAGGGAATGCTGAAATATTTCCATTTAAAAGACATTTCCCTCTCCTCCTGTCTGACTGAAAAGAGCAACTTGGGACAGTACAAAAGCACTGCTTCATTGCGACCCCTGTGCCAGCCGCTCTTGGCTCCAGACTCCAGATTAATCCAGGATTTCAGCCTCCTGGATCAGTCAAGTGTACTGGTGGCTGAAGGTGCGATTTGTCCTCAATGCTGCAATTGACACCTCTGCAAAGCAGCAACTCCGAGGGATTGTCCCTGTCTGCTACAGAAACAGGACGTGCAAATGACAGCAGTGCAGAGGGTGATAACTAGAGACCCAATTTAACTCTCTGTGCCAAAAGTCATCAGGCACTATAAAGCTGGAAATAAAAACCAGAAAATACTCAGCAAGCGCATCTCCCGAGAGGGGGAGTTATAATTTCAGGTCAATATAATTCCTTTTTTCTGAACTCCCAGCCTATGCTGTGTTGAGTTAAGTAGTTGTTGGGGGGAGGGTGGGGGGATCTGCAAGAGAGTTACTATCCTTGATTGCTATCTCAACACTTGCCGGAGAGTTGATCATTGTTTTGGGGGGGGGGGGGGGGGGGGGGGGGCGCAGTAATGGGATTTGGCAAAATCTCGACAGGAAAAACATTCAACCAAAAGGTGCACACCAACATATTTGTTCTCAAGCGTTGTACGAGCTTCCACAATGGAGAGGCTCAGGGGGTTTTAGTTAAGTTCAGGGGGTTTAAGTTAAATCGGGTAGCATGGTGGGCGCAGACTTGGAGGGCCGAAGGGCCTGTTCCTGCGCTGTAATTTTCTTTGTTCTTTGTATACAAATAGGTTTTGAACCCTAAAACAATTTGATTTTTTTAAATTCCAGCCACGGTTATTGAATCCAAACTCCATGGCCTAGGGCTCGGCTCCTCCCTCTGTGACTACATCCCAGACTTCCTAATCCACAGACCACAATCAGTAAGGATAGGCAACACCTCCTCCACGATCATCCTCAACACTGGTGCCCCACAAGGCTGTGTTCTCAGCCCCCTACTATACTCCTTATACACCCATAACTGTGCGGCCAAATTCCCCTCCAACTCGATTTTCAAGTTGGCTGATGACACCACTGTAGTGGGTCGGATCTCAAACAATGACGAGACAGAGAACAGGAATGAGATAGAGAATCTGGTGAACTGGTGCGGCAACAATAATCTCTCCCTCAATGTCAACAAAGCGAAGGAGATTGTCATCGACTTCAGGAAGCGTAAAGGAGAACATGTCCCTGTCTACATCAACGGGGATGAAGGAGAAAGGGTCGAGAGCTTCATGTTTCTAGGTGTCCAGATCACCAACAATCTGCCTTGGTCGCTTCAAGCTACCACTATAGTTAAGAAAGCCCCACCAACGCCTCTACTTTCTCAGGAGGCGAAGGAAATTCGGCATCCCCACTACGACTCTCACCAAGTTCTCCAGGTGCACCATAGAAAGCATCCTTTCCGGATATATCACAGCTTGGTCTGGCTCCTGCTCTGCCCAAGACCGCAAGAAACTACAAAGGATCGTGAATGAAACCCAGTCCATCACGCAAACCCAGCCTCCCATCCATTGACTCTGTCTACACTTCCCACTGCCTCGGGAAAAGCAGCCAGCATAATCAAGGACCCCACGCACCCCGGACATTCTCTCTTCCACCTTCTTCCGTCGGGAAAAAGATTCAAAAGTCTGAGGTCACGTACCAACCGACTCAAGAACAGCTTCTTCCCTGCTGCTGTCAGACTTTTGAATGGACCGACCAGATATTAAGCTGATCTTTCTCTACACCCTAGCTGTGACTGTAACACTACATTCTGCACCCTCTCCTTTCCTTCTCCCCTATGTACTCTATGAACGGTATGCTTTGTCTGTGTAGCGCGCAAGAAACAATACTTTTCACTGTATCCCAATACATGTGACAATAATAAATCAAATCAAATATTAAGTTGATCTTTCTCTACACCCTAGCTGTGACTGTAACACTACATTCTGCACTCTCTCTTTCCTTCTCTATGAACGGTATGCTTTGTCTGTATAGTGCGCAAGAAACAATACTTTTCATTGTATCCCAATACATGTGACAATAATAAATCAAATCAGATCAGAATAGAACCAATTTTTAGTCTGGATGAAGCTTCATCTGACGAAGGGTCACCCTGACTCGAAACGTTGGCTTTATTCTCTCTCCACAGACAACACTGCAGCTGAGGTTTAACCATAAGACAGGGGAGCGACACATGTGACAACGCAGCTGGCTTATCGCGACTCTTGGTGAACACAAGGGACAGATCATACACACGTATTTTTTAACGTGAAGTGAGAGGTCGAACAAAGTAGACGTTAGAATTTGTGATCTGTAATACTCACTTTTGCGACCATTCTATGTTCATGCCTGACTGCTGAGAGAAAGCCTGCAGCATTTCCTGCTGTGGCGCAGTGAGGGTGGGCACCGGGCTGCTTGACGGCGTGGGCGCCGGGGTCACAAAGGCCTTGCGGATCTCCTCGGTGGTGGCGTTCCTGATGAACAGCTGGTCATTCACGATGCAGAGCCTGTGTAAAAGGGACACGGGGAGGGAGGGAGGGGGAACAGCCCAGTGTAGCATCAGGACAAGAAAGCGAGGGGTCACTCAACATCTGCTCCCGGATTAAAAAAGCATCAGCATTGGAAACAGCGGAAATCCCAACACAGGCAGCAAGAACCGGAGACGATCGTCCTCTGGCTGGAGAAGCCACTTCTCGCCAAGGCGATACCCGCCCCGGAGGCAGAAACGCACATTTATTCTCTCCCGAAAGCTCACCAGACTGCTATGTACTTCCAAAGGAATTACAGCAACATCATAGAATCCCTCATTGCAGAAGCAGGCCATTTGGCCCATCGAGTCTGCACTGCCTCTCTCTGATACAGCATTGTACCCAGACCCTATCCCCATACCCCCACATATTTAGACCACTAACCCATCTAACCTACACATCTTTGGACACTAAGGGGCAATTTAGCATGGCCAATCCACCTAACCTGTACATATTGGACTGTGGGAGGAAACCGGAGCACCCGGAGGAAACCCACGCAGACACGGGAGAACATGTAGACTCCAGACAGTGACTCATGGCTGGAATTGAACCTGGGTCCCTGGCTCTGCGAGGCAGCAGTGCTAACCACTGTGCCACGGTGCCGCCCCAGTAGAAGGCTATTTCAGCCCACCAAGCCTGCTCCGTCATTCGTTTACGGCTGATCATCTATCCCAACGGCACTTTCCTGCGCTATCCCCAAATCCCATTATGTCACGTGTGTCCAGAAATCTTTCCATGTCTGCCTTCCAGTAGCTTCCGGTTGTATTCCTGTATCACACCCGCCCTTTTGAGCTCTTGCGAGCTTAGAATCATGTCAACGCATGCTAGCCCAGAGGACACCAGGGTGGAATGGAAAAAACACCTTACCCTGTATTCCCAGCGGGTACGGCAATAAACACTCTCGAGAAGGCTCTCACCGATTCCCTGGATTTACTATCGACTGAGGGAAAATAAAGGTTCGTAAAGCGTTACTCTCCAAGAACCGGAACAAAAAGTTCACTTCGAAAAATTTAAACCCTAAATTTACCCACCTTCTTTGAAAACTCCATGTACAGTAAAACAGAGCAGTGTATTCTGAAAGGGAAACAGGTCATTATATTATATACAATTGAGGGGTAGAGAGAGAGAGAGAGACGGGATTGTTGTAAAAACCTATCTGCTGATGTACAAGGGGAGATTGAGTTGGGCAGGATTGTATTTGCTGGAGTTCCAAAAAAACCAGGGGGAAATCTCACAGAAACCTATCACCACGCCTGGCAGCAAGGGTACAGAATGCACTCTAAAATGAGGGACTTCCAAGTCCAGCTCAAGAATGGCTTGGGAAGCACCATTATTGACCAAGGTGGCTGAGTCCTGGAGGATGCATCTGGTTTGCGGAGGTGGCGAGGGAACCGACCATGGGGAAAAACCTACTCAAACTTGCTGTCAACTATCTACCTGTTGTAGATACAACTTCCTGTGACAGTAGCCACTGTCTTCAGCCCATCCCTCTCAGAGGGGGGCAAGGTTCAACACAGATGTCAGGGGGACGTATTTTACACAGAGGGTGGTGGGGGCCTGGAATGCACTGCCAAGCAAGGCGGACACGCTGGGGTCGTTTAAGACTTACCTAGATAGCCACATGAACAGACTGAGAATAAAGGGATACAAAAGAATGGTCAAGTTGGGCACATGAGCGGCACAGGCTTGGAGGGCCGAAGGGCCTGTTCCTGTGCTGTATTGTTCTTTATTCCAGGTGATATCAAGAACTGGCTGAAGGCACTGGATCTTGACGACACCCTGGCGATATTACTAAAAGACTTCTGCTCCAGACCTGGTCATGCCCTTAGCTATTCCAGTACAGCCACAATGCTGGCCTCAGCCCGTCACGGAAACAAGCCCAGGCGTGTCCTGACAAAAAACACGACAGACTCAATCCAGCCAATCACTGCCCCATTAGTATACCCTGTAAAGAACGGCCACTCAGATCCAGCCAGCCACCACTGTGTAATCGCATCGGAGGAGGACAGGACACCTCTGGGAAGGAGGGCAAAGGAAGGTTGCACAGGGAACTGAACTGACAGGATACCGCACAGGACAAGCAGCTCTTCACTTACCGTCTGTGTGCTTACGTCCACCACAAAGGAGGCTCTGTCGTGTTGCGTCTTTGGGAGCTCATTGAGAAAGGCTACAACGTTTAATCTGGTGTGCTTCAGCAACTTTGCCCGAAGTGCTAGGAGCAAGGGAGAGAAAATTAGTTGAAAGCTCAGTCAGTTGAACCCAGAAAGGAGGGGCTGTATTAAGAGTGACAGAACAACAAGTTACTGTGAAAATCCCCGAGTCGCAACACTCCGGCGGCTGTTCGGGTTACACTGAGGGAGAATTTAGCACGGCCAATCCACCTATCCAGCACGTCTTTTGGACTGTGGGAGGAAGCCGGAGCTGATGACTGAAACTGCAACTGGTCTCCTGGTCCTGCGGCAAGCCCAGTAACCACCTCCCCCCTTTCCCCCCCCCTTCCACCGGCCCCTGCTGCCAGCACAGTAACCCCTCTCTCCCCAGGCCCTGCTGCCAGCACAGTAACCCCTCTCTCCCCAGGCCCTGCTGCCAGCACAGTAACCCCTCCACCCCCCAGGCCCTGCTGCCAGCACAGTAACCCCTCTCTCCCCGGGCCCTGCTGTCAGCACAGTAACCCCTCTCTCCCCCAGGCCCTGCTGCCAACACAGTAACCCCTCTCTCCCCCAGGCCCTGCTGCCAGCACAGTAACCCCTCTCTCCCCGGGCCCTGCTGTCAGCACAGTAACCCCTCTCTCCCCAGGCCCTGCTGCCAACACAGTAACCCCTCTCTCCCCCAGGCCCTGCTGCCAGCACAGTAACCCCTCTCTCCCCAGGCCCTGCTGCCAGCACAGTAACCCCTCTCCCCCCCGGGCCCTGCTGCCAGCACAGTAACCCCTCTCTCCCCAGGCCCTGCTGCCAACACAGTAACCCCTCTCTCCCCCAGGCCCTGCTGCCAGCACAGTAACCCCTCTCTCCCCCGGGCCCTGCTGCCAGCACAGTAACCCCTCTCTCCCCCGGGCCCTGCTGCCAGCACAGTAACCCCTCTCTCCCCAGGCCCTGCTGCCAGCACAGTAACCTCTCTCTCCCCCGGGCCCTGCTGCCAGCACAGTAACCCCTCTCTCCCCAGGCCCTGCTGCCAGCACAGTAACCCCTCTCTCCCCCAGGCCCTGCTGCCAGCACAGTAACCCCTCTCTCCCCGGGCCCTGCTGCCAGCACAGTAACCCCTCTCTCCCCGGGCCCTGCTGCCAGCACAGTAACCCCTCTCTCCCCCAGGCCCTGCTGCCAGCACAGTAACCCCTCTCTCCCAGGCCCTGCTGCCAGCACAGTAACCCTTCCCCCCAGGCCCTGCTGCCAGCACAGTAACCCCTCTCTCCCCGGGCCCTGCTGCCAGCACAGTAACCCCTCTCTCCCCCAGGCCCTGCTGCCAGCACAGTAACCCCTCTCTCCCGGGCCCTGCTGCCAGCACAGTAACCCCTCTCCCCGGGCCCTGCTGCCAGCACAGTAACCCCTCTCCCCGGGCCCTGCTGCCAGCACAGTAACCCCTCTCTCCCCAGGCCCTGCTGCCAGCACAGTAACCCCTCTCCCCCAGGCCCTGCTGCCAGCACAGTAACCCCTCTCTCCCCCAGGCCCTGCTGCCAGCACAGTAACCCCTCTCCCCCCAGGCCCTGCTGCCAGCACCTTCCATCAGGTCCTGCCACTCCCCTACCCAGCCTGCTCCTGTTTCTCAGCCCGAGTCCCGGTAGGCCAGACCGGGGTAAGGACGGCAGATTTCCTTCCCTAAAGGGAACCAGATGGGTTTTTCCCACAATGGGTCATCAGTAGATTCTTAATCCCAGATATTTTTTATTGAATTCAAATTCCACCATCTGCCGTGGGCGGGGATTCGAACCCGGGTCCCCCAGAACATTAGCTGAGTTTCTGGATTAATAGTCTAGCGATAGTGCCACTGGGCCATCGCCTCCCCTACTTGAGGAGTTCTCCGTTACGCCACTAGACCATCGACTCCACAACAAGGAGACAGAGAAAACAAGTCGCTGGCGCGCTCGTTTCTCATCACGGTCAGAGACCCTGAGTGCAAAGTGGATCCTAGATAAAAAGAAAGGATCGAGATATCCTAATTCGGGAGAACATTCACACATGGAAAGCCTGCCGCCCCAGCCAGGTTCCAGTTACTTGGAGGCAGTCCGAGTCAGCACTTTCCGGGGAGACAGAGCAAAGAGGGAACAAAAACCCTGAGACTTTTTCGACTTTTCCCTTATCAGAGGGTAGATTACTCTATCAGGGGTAGAAAAGGCAGATAAGATTGCTGTTAATGGAGTACAAATATATCCTGTAAGGCAGAGATTCCAGCAAAAACAATGCAGTGTTTCAAAAATACGCAGAAACTGGGCTTGGAAAGTGGTGTGAGATACAGCAGTTAATATGAAGCCCAGTCACTACAAGTGGACGGATGTGCTATACAATGGACATTTACATCCTTGTGTTGGACTTTATCACCTGCTACCCCTGATAATCTAGGTGCTTTGAAGCTGAATGACTCATCAAGACAAGAAATCAAACACTCGAAGAAGGCATGATGCAAAGCTGACCTGTTTTCTAACTGTTATTTATTTTCTATCCACTGGCCACATGATCAGTCTAAAGTGGATTCAAAAAATAAGTCTACGACTCTCACCGACTTCTACAGATGCACCATAGAAAGCATTCTTTCTGGTTATATCACAGCTTGGTATGGGCTCCTGCTCTGCCCAAGACCACAAGAAACTACAAAGGGTCGTGAACGTAGCCCAATCCCATCACACAAACCAGCCTCCCATCCATTGACTCTGTCTACACTTCCTGCTGCCTTGAGGAAAAGCAGCCAGCATAATCGAGGACCCCACGCACCCCGGACATTCTCTCTTCCACCTTCTCCGTCGGGAAAAAGATACAAAAGTCTGAGGTCACACACCAACCGACTCAAGAACAGCTTCTTCCCTGCTGTTGTCAAGACTTTTGAATGGACCTACCTTGCATTATGATCTTTCTCTACACCCTAGCTATGACTGGAACCCTACATTCTGCACTCTCTCCTTTCCTTCTCCCCTATGTACTCTATGAACGGTATGCTTTGTCTGTATAGCGCGCAAGAAACAATACTTTTCACTGTATCCCAATCCATGTGACAATAATAACTCAAATTTTTAAAAAACTCGATTCTCACGACATTGGTGGCTGAGGAACTTTCCACCATTGAAATAGATTCCAACTGAAATAGATTCAAAGCGGAGAAATCCTTTGGACAGGAATTGACCGGAAGGACGGCACGGTGGTACAGCGGTTAGCACTGCTGCCTCTCAGCTCCAGGGACCCAGGTTCAATTTCAGCCTTGGCTGACTGTCTGGAGTTTGCACGTTCTGCCTGTGTCTGCGTGGGTTTCCTCCGGGTTCTCCGGTTTCCTCCCACTTCAAAGATGTGCGGGTTGGGTGGATTGGCCATGCTAAATTGTCCCTTGGTGTCCAAAGATGTGCAGGTTAGGTGGATTGGCCATGCTAAATTGTCCCTTAGTGCCCAAAGATGTGTAGGTTAGGTGGATTGGCCATGCTAAATTGTCCCTTAGTGCCCAAAGATGTGCGGGTTAGATGGATTGGCCATGCTAAATTGTCCCTTGGTGTCCAAAGATGTGTAGGTTAGGTGGATTGGCCATGCTAAATTGTCCCTTAGTGCCCAAAGATGTGCGGGTTAGATGGATTGGCCATGCTAAATTGTCCCTTGGTGTCCAAAGATGTGTAGGTTAGGTGGATTGGCCATGCTAAATTGTCCCTTAGTGCCCAAAGATGTGCGGGTTAGATGGATTGGCCATGCTAAATTGTCCCTTGGTGTCCAAAGATGTGCGGGTTAGGTGGATTGGCCATGCTAAATTGTCCCTTGGTGTCCAAAGATGTGCGGGTTAGGTGGATTGGCCATGCTAAATTGTCCCTTGGTGTCCAAAGATGTGCAGGTTAGGTGGATTGGCCATGGGAAATGTTTGGGGTTACAGGGATAGGGAGGGAGAGCGCGTCTGGGTAAGAGACTCTGAGAGTCAGTGTATACTCGATAAGGCCGAATGGCCTCTTGTATGCAGTAGGGATTCTACGATTGGTGTCTCCTTTCTCAGCAGCCGGGTTAGAGCATCTTTTACAGGCACCCTGTGTACTTGGGGCACAAAGGGAAAACACTTACTTGGGTCCTTCAGTCTCCGAACATTTCGGCTCTCCTTGAAATAATCCCCCAGGCTGCTCCTGTTTGGATACAACACATTCTTTTTGAGGAGACTCAAACGCAGCCCACGCGAGATCAGACAATCGTTCTTCCCTTCACGACACCAGCGTGGAAATGTGTAGTAAAAGGCCACTAGCTTGAAAACACAGCCACTCTTTCATTCTCTACGTTTCCCCGTTAAGCGCCATTTATTGTGATAGTGCATGCTACATTTTGTAAATATTTTCTATCTGAGCAAGGGATGGGGGGAGGGGTGGTTCTGTCCCAAATATACACGGACCCTTCTTCAGGCATCCATCCCGGCAAAAGGGCTGGGCCGGGAGAGGCTGGCTTACTGATCGACCCTCAGCGACGGAATGAATTCAGGGTTCCGACAACGCTCCCGGGTGGCAGAGAAGCAGCAGCGCCCACTGTTGTTACAGGATGTGATTAGGTTCCATGACCCGACGTATGATCCCAGATAGGTTCATCAGTCGACAGGGGACTGTCAACCTGACAAGCAGCAACAGCCTCCTTCCCCGAACACCCAACAGGACACATTCCGCCCACGTGAGGGGTTCAGAGGACGGAGCCTGACGAGGCCTTTGTCTCTTGTTTGCGAAGTAGTGGAAAAGCGATTGCAAGTCTCATAATTGGGAATAGATCAGCGTGTGAAGGGACCCATCCCCCTTCTCTCCCCCATGCGGAGGGGCTTCCCCCCCCCCCCGCCTTCCCCCTCCCCCCCGTCTTCCCCCCCCCCCCCGCCTTCCCCCCAGGGAGTTTAATGACCCCCTTCTCCCTTCTGATAAGGGCCAATCACACACAAAACGCGGTAATGTGTAGGGTCTCCCTCTCTATCACTCCTTCACCGCCCCACTTCATGCCAGGAGGTGCTTTGGCCTATGCTTGCACCCTGGCTGGGATTGTGTAACTGAGATTGGGAACTGGGTGAAGTTGCCACAGACCCTCTCTCTCCCCCTCCCCCCCCCCCCCGGCACGGGTCAGCGCATCGAGCATAGAGTTCTGCCCCAAATCACTCCGGGAAAAATACTTTGCCTGAAGGTAACAAACCTGGTAGGGTTCTGCAGAGAAAAGGGAATACTCAGCGAGCAGCAGGCCGTATCGTGGTAGGCATCCAGTAACCCTTGCCTGTCTGTCGAATCATAAACTAAATAGTACCTGTGAAGGCAAGAGGGGAAAAACAAAATCAGGGAGAGGAGACACAGGCAGATCTTTCCCTTGGCCAGTCGGGATGGGAAGGGTGAAGGTTAGGAATGGGGCTGCGGGGCCTCAACTGTTACCCTGAAGCAACAGCAAAGTGCTCACACTATTTGCTACCTCCCCCGTTACTTGGTCTAAAATGAGCTGTTAAATGAATGCGTTACTTGAGGTGGTCTTGTCTGCAGACACCAGGAGCCCGGTGAGGTGATTTTTAAATTGACAAAGACTAATCAACCATATATAATAAGCCTTGAAGCGTGGGAACATCTCTGGTAGACTCCAAGCCGTCTTTATCAATCAGTAAGGTATAGAAATGCACAAACTAATTTCAAAAGAAACCTTCTTTCCTCCTGGGAACATTTAATCTCCTTCAATACATTTATTCCCACGAGAGTGGAGGACTAGGCACCATGCTTTTCCATAACGGTGACATCTGTTTTGAACATACTTTTTGGCTTAGTGGTTGCTCAGTCACTCTCCAGGCTGCAAACCTTGTTTTTTTAAACCACTCTATTTATGGCGCCTTGCTTTTCTTAAAAGGATAAAAGGGTCGTCACTCCTCGAGTTTTGGAAAACAAACTTGGAAGTATACAGCGCCTTTAATGTTGGAAAAGCATCCCTTAGGCATACTGGGGAACAGAATTTGACACTGCGTCATATGGGGAGCTATTAAGATCAGATGATCAAAGGTTTGGACAAAGAAGGAAGTCCGAAGGAGTCTCCTAAAGGAGGAACGAAAGGTGCGAGGTAGACAGGATATTATTAAACTAGAATGAGTGCAGAAAAGATTTACTAGGATGCTACCGGGACTTGATGGATTGAGTTATAAGGAGAGGCTGGATAGACTGGGACATTTTTCTCTGGAGCGTAGGAGGCTGAGGGGTGACCTTATAGTGGTCTATAAAATAATGAGGGGCACAGATCAGCTAGATAGTCAATATCTTTTCCCAAAGGTAGGGGAGTCTAAAACTAGAGGGCGTAGGTTTAAGGTGCGAGAGGAGAGATACAAAAGGGTCCAGAGGGGCAATTTTTTCACACAGAGGGTGGTGAGTGTCTGGAACGAGCTGACAGAGGTAGTAGTAGAGGTGGGTACAATTTTATCTTTTAAAAAGCATTTAGACAGTTACATGGGTAAGATGGGTATAGAGGGATATGGGCCAAACGCGGGCAATTGGGACTAGCTTAGTGATAAAAACTGGGCGGCATGGACAAGTTGGGCCGAAGGGCCTGTTTCCATGCTGTAAACCTCTATGACTCTGGGGGGTGGGAAGGGGATTTCGCAGCTGACAGCCCAGGGAGCGAAGGCATGGCTGCCAGCTCCCCAGGATTGGACAGTAGTCTCCCGGAATTGAAGCTCAGTCTCCCAGGACCTTGCTGTGTGCGAACCTAGAGAAAAACCATCGGGGGGGGCATTACAAAGAGACGGTGTTTAATTTTCTTTGAACATTCCTCTTCACCAGAGGTGAAAATATGAGATTGCAAAGTACAGACAGGGGTAAGCAGTTTGTTAAATTGGGTAGCTTTAAATTTCAGATTTAAAAATTAGAACTGTCCCTTGCTTAAGTCTGATCCCCAGAACAAAGTGTAACACCTTTCAATCCAACCTTTAATGTACAAACCCGTCCGGTTCAAATCTGAGAATCACTGCTTAAAGCCTGAAATTGCTAAGAAGAATGGAACTCTGAACAGCTCAGAAGAATAGTCACGCGGGCTGGAGACATTCACTGGGTTTCTCTCTTCACAGATGCTGCCAGACCTGCGGAGCTTTTTAAGCATCCCCTTGCTGTGGTTTTAGAACTGGAAACCTATCTGGCACACAAAGTTTTGATAAAGGCTCTCATTCGTTAAATGCGTACCTGAGTCCACGGGTACTTACTGTTGAATGAATTGCGATACCAGCACCTTGATTTCGTCTGTACCAAAGTAACTAGCCTGTTAAAGGGGAATAAACAGCGGCTGAGAGACTACATTTACTCACTGTCTAGCATTAATAATCACTCTTACAATAACTCTTGCTCGAGAGGAAAGAACCCGGCATCAACATAGCACCTCCTATCTGCAGCATGCTCCAAAATGCTTCACAACCCATGTATTGCTCCCGAAGGGCACAGTTGTGCAGGCAAATGAGGGCTGCTAACTTGCGCACAGTATGATCCCACGGACAATAAACAAGGGCGGCACGGTAGCATAGTGAGGGCGGCACGGTAGCATAGTGGTTAGCACTGCTGCTTCACAGCTCCAGGGTCCCGGGTTCGATTCCCGGCTCGGGTCACTGTCTGTGTGGAGTTTGCACATTCTCCTCGTGTCTGCGTGGGTTTCCTCCGGGTGCTCCGGTTTCCTCCCACAGTCTGAAAGACGAGCTAAATTCTCCCTCAGTGTTACCCGAACAGGTGCCGGAGTGTGGCGACTAGAAGATTTCCACAGCAACTTCATTGCAGTGTTAATGCAAGCTGACTTGCGACACTAATAAATAAACTTAGAGATGGTGAAATTTGAATTCAATAAAAAAAAAATCTGGACTTAAAAAGTCTGACAATGTAACCATTGTCAATTGTGGTTAAAAACCCATCTTGTTCACTAGTGTCCTTTAAGGAAGGAAACTTTACTTGGTCTGGCTTGCCTGTGACTCAGCAATGTGGTTGACTCTTAAGTTACCTCTGAAATGGCTGCGCAAGTCAGCCAGTTCATGGGAATTAGGGATGGGCAATGCACACATCCCAGGGAATGATTAAAAAGTAGATAAGGTGCTCTCGCAGAGAGCCAGCATGGGCATAGTGGGCCGAATGGCTGTCTTTGGTGCTGTGACCGTTCTGTGAGCTATGATCTCTTAACCGCTAGATGCAACCTGGCCCTACCTTCCCTGCGACATTACTAGCTGAATTTTGAAGGCTTCTTTCAAAATGCTGTGTAATCTTTATTATTCCAATGAGGCCCCAATTTAAGTCTTTATCCATATCTGTGTTTCCTCAAGCTCAGCACGCTCCCCTTTCAAACAATTGAATATTGCTCCCGGAGTGTGGAATGTAAAACTGTGGACACTACTCTAACTGAGGCCTTATTAAATAGGCTCTTATGTGCTCTACCCATGATAGAAATCCGTTATCATCTTGCATTATCTAACCAGAGATGATTCCGCTAATGCTGCAAATTTGAATCACCCCGATCTGCTACTTCCACAGCGACACGGTGGCACAGTGGTTAGTACTGCTGCCTCACAGCAACCAGGGACCTGGGTTCAATTCCCAGCTCGGGTGACTGTGTGGAGAGTCTGCACGTTCTCCCCGTGTCTGCGTGGGTTTCCTCCGGGTGCTCCAGTTTCCTCCCACACTCCAAAATGTGCAGGTTAGACGGATTGGCCATGCTAAATTGTCCCTTAGTGTCCAAAGATGTGCAGGTTAGGTGGATTGGCTGTGCTAAATTGCCCCCTAGTGTCCAAAGATGTGCAGGTTAGGTGGACGAGCCATGGTTATATTGTCCCTTAGTGTCCAAAGATGTGCGGGTTAGGCCATGCTAAATTGCCCCTTACTGTCAGGGGGACTAGCTAGTGTAAGTATGAGAGGTTAAGGGGTTTAGGCCTGGGTGGGATTGTTGTTGGTGCAGGCTCATGGGGCCGAATGGTCTTCTGCGCTGAAGGGATTCTATTCTATTCTAAGATGACCAGCAACACGCGCCATGTATCTCAATCAAAGCAGTCGATTCATAGCTGTACCTTGCACAAGGGAAGAGTGGTTGGCGTCTCAACGTCGAAGGAAATTGGAGGTGGGAGCTCATGGCCGTCCTGTGTGGAGAAAACCAGGCAAGAGTCAGGGAATGTCAATGGCAGCAGCACAACCCAGGAGCTTGCACTGTCAATATCTTTCATTGCCAACCCACCCGAAGAAAAACAAAACAAATTAGCAGCTTTGTAAATTGGCCTCTCTGCAATCAGTGAATATAATTACAGTCCAACGTGGGTAAATTGGAACCAACAGTGTTCGCGGCTGAAGTATAAATATCTAGATTAAAAGCTTAACTTGGCCGCAAACATCAGCCCATTACATTATAGTGAAATCCTTCAGGGAATGACTTGCTAGCTACCCACCATCCACAACTCCCCCCCCAAACCACCACCAACAACCACAACCACACCCCCTCCCTTCCCCCACACATCCCATCGGCCCACTCGCTTTTCAGTCTAGTTTGCACCCGACTCTCAGGAATGCTTTCAACCTTGCCCAAGTCTTGAGTAACCCTCGAGTGAGATGTACTTACCAGTCTGAGTAACTTTGGAAATTTTTCCCTGACAGCACTGTCAAACATTGCAAAGAGGGAGAGGGAGAGGTGAAACAAACAAAAAAGGTAACAGTGTGAGAAAACTTCCACGGACGTGCGACCGATAAGTGCGGCCGCCCCCCCACCCCCCTCCCTCCCTTCCCCCCCGCCGCAGTCGAACGATTCGCCTCCCCCCCCGCCTCCGACCCCGCATTACTCCCAAATGGCCGACTGAAACAAAACCGGCACGGTGCTCAAACCTCTGCTGAACTGAACTACCAGACCACAAAGGTCCCTTTCCACAGCCGAGAGAGCTTTCTCTTCAACCAGTTCCACAAGCAGAGGGGGCTCCTCAAATATAAGCAGAAACTATTGCGACTTTTCACAAGTCACACTATGTCCAATATGAAACAGGAAAGGGGAAGGGTGGACACATGGAGAAGATCCCCTTGCATCAAACTGATTTAACTTCACCTGTCCGGATAATGCCGGGCGCTCATTCAAGTGTTGAGAAAAGAATGAAGCGGAACTGCCAACTGTTTAAAAATGTTGCCTTAAAGCTGAAAGGGACACCCGATTTTCAGGAAGTTCCCCATTACAGTTAAGATGTGGAGATGCCGGCGTTGGACTGGGGTGGGCACAGTAAGAAGTCCCACAGCACCAGGTTAAAGTCCAACAGGTTTACTTGGAATCATGAACTTTTGGAGCGCTGCTCCTTCATCAGGTGTAAATCAAAGGTCATTTTAATTGTTGGGAGTCTCTTGCGATTTAAAAGCCAAAATCGTTTACAGCTTTCTCCATATATGGGCTTTATCCTCCCTCAGCATCTTGTCACATGCCCGTTAACTGTTTACTGCTTGAACGCAAGGCTGTCGAGTCTTCCAAACAGCGAATCCCAGACAACCCTTTTAACTGATCCGCTCACGTTTGATGGGGTACGTTTTTTCCCCAGGCAATGTTTAGTCAGTGGACTCTCTCTTTTGTTGTTAATATTACTTTGGAGTCGCTGTTTTTTCCACAACAAGTTTTGGAGCAAAAATGCAACTCCCCCTTGGGAAAAGGTAGCCCGTGGGATATGCACGAAGCCGCACGTGGGAGTCGGGGCTGTTCCCACAAGCTGTCCAAACGGGATGCTGACTTTCCCGGCAGCACGCGGTGGAGCTCGGGGTCTGTGCGTCAGGGAAGGAGTCAGTCAGCAGGGTCTGGGGGTGCGTTACTGGAAACGGTGCCGCTGCTTTGGGCTGGGGCGCCCATCGTAATTGATATGGCATTCTCTTGCAAGGCATCATCTATAAAAATCGGAAGGAGTGAAAACATTGTGCACGGATTGCTTTTACAGCAATGTAGCAGCAAGCTCTTGGTTGGGTCTCCTGAGGCCATAAGCACAAATCCACCAGGCATTGGTTGACATTTCTTGCTCCTGGGAACAGGGAGGTCTCTACACACACGCGTGCACACACACTTGAACAGGGAATTTACCTTCCATTTCACTGCACAACGTATCGCCCGCTACACTGAATCCCACCATTTTCATTTGGCTCTGGGCATGCAGTGTAACAGATTCCCTCTTTATTCTTTTAAAATATAAATAAGCAACTTGCAAGGAATAAATCAGATTGAGTAGCCCATTTTAAAATTCACGCTGGCTCAGAGCAATTCCACCTGCAGTCACGAGCCCCACTCCAGTAGCCGCAACGAACGAAGGGCCCGAGATTCATTCACCTGTGAAACAACGGCAGGACAAATGTATCTCGGGAGTGGTCGGCCCCGGGGTAAATGATAATCAAGTCTTGGAGGCATTTTTCTTTTTAATTTTTTTTTTAAAACCAAGTTTGAAATACAGCCTTATTAGGCCGACTAAAAGCAAGACGGCCCCCTCAATCTCACGTACATTCGCTTTCTGTTTACTTACCGAGCTATCACTCACCTGCACGGGGGGGCGACATTTAACAGGATCAATGTTGGGGAAAGAGATACCAACACTCTGGTTAGTTGGGATTGGGTGGGGGGGTGGGGGGGTGGGGGGGGGGGGAGAAGGGTTACACCAATGTGATATCACGGAGGTACTAGTTACCAACTTTGCCCAAATTATTACTGCACATCAGGAGTGAACAATTAATAGCTGGTTGCTGACTTTAGATTTTTTTTAAAAAAAAGACCCACGTCAAAGGTTTCAATAAAGAACAGAGTCACAGGATGGGGAAATAGGTAATGAAAGAGCAAGAACAGAGACAGATTGAGAGGAGGAGGAGGAGAAGATACTGAAGCGGGTGAGTATAGAATAAAGGACTGTTGTCCAAAGGACATTTAGTTAAATCAATACCCATTTTAACATTGGCCATGTTAAGTTATATTAAAAATGTTTCGTTAGATAAGCAACTGATGTTTTGTGCCAAATTATTTGTGCCAAGTCTCAATGAGCCCTTCTTAATCCCCTGAGGCAGATTTGTTTTCAAATTGTCTCCAAAAGACGATGTTTGAGCCTGCCCACAAACTTGGCACCCTGCTCTGTCAAGAAGCTGAGGTTCAACGCAATGTACAAACTCGACAAAACTTTCCTCCCATCAAGTTGCGCTGCCAGATATAACCCGTCAACCTGCTTCCCAAGTCACTTGCACAGGGCGGCACGGTGGTGAGCGCTGCTGCCTCACGGCACCAGGGAGCCAGGTTCGGTTCCCAGCTCGGGTCACTGCCTGTGTGGAGTCTGCACGTTCTCCTCGTGTCTGCGTGGGTTTCCTCCGGGTGCTCCGGTTTCCAAAGATGTGTGGGTTAAGGTTGATTGGCTATGCTAAATTGTCCCTCAGTGTCCAAACATGTGTAGATTACATTGATTGGTCATGTTAAATTGTCCCTCAGTATCCAAAGATGTGCAGGTTAGGTTGATTGGCCATGCTAAATGGCCCCATAGTATCAGGGGGATGAGCAGGGTAAATATGTGGGGTTACGGGAACAGGGCCTGGGTGGGATTGTGCTCGATGCAGACTCGATGGGCTGAATGGCCTCCTGCTGCACTGTGTAGGGTTCGATGAAAAGCCAGGAATCTGCCATTGAAAACGCCGCGCCGCCACGCACCACAATTCTGAACGGCCGGCCAACGAACAGCTGGCTGTGCCTGTCTTGGGTTGTCCCTCTTCTGAGGAATCTTATCCGTCACTGGCTAGCCAGCCTTCATCACTGGCCAACAGATGGGGAGGGAAGAAAAAAAAAAAAGTGGACCCACTTCACAGATGCAAGGACCGACACAGGCGATAGTTCAAGTCCTTTTTTTCTTCAGATTGGTCCACGTGCAACAGCTCGCAACTCACTCTTTGAGGCGAAGTTACAGAAGACAAAGAAGAAAATGCTGGAAAATCTCAGCAGGTAATGTCAAAGGTCAGCAGGTCAAAGGTAAATGTTGTGCCTTTGTTTAAAAAGGGCTGCAGGGAAAAGCCTGGGAACTACAGGCCAGTGAGCCTCACATCTGTGGTGGGTAAATTGTTGGAAGGTATTTTGAGAGACAGGATCTACAGGCATTCAGAAGGACGTATTTTACGCAGAGGGTGGTGGGAGCCTGGAATGCGCTGCCGGGCAAGGTGGTGGAGGCGGACACACTGGGAACGTTTAAGACTTATCTAGATAGCCACATGAACGGAGTGGGAATGGAGGGATACAAAAGAATGGTCTAGTTTGGACCAGGGAGCGGCACAGGCTTGGAGGGCCGAAGGGCCTGTTCCTGTGCTGTATTGTTCTTTAGAGATGCAAGGACTGATCAGGGACAGTCAGCATGGCTTTGAGAGTGGAAAATCATGTCTCACAAATTTAATTGAGTTTTTTGAAGGGGTAACCAAGAAGGTAGATGAGGGCAGTGCAGTTGATGTTGTCCACATGGACTTTAGCAAGGCCTTTGACAAGGTACCGCATGGTAGGTTGTTGCATAAGGTTAAATCTCACGGGATCCAGGGCGAGGTATCAAAATGGATACAAAATTGGCTTCTTAACAGAAGCCAGAGGGTGGTTGTAGAGAGTTGTTTTTCAAACTGGAGGCCTGTGACCAGCGGTGTGCCTCAGGGCTCAGTGCTGGGTCCATTGTTATTTGTCATTTATATTAATGATTCGGATGAGAATATAGGGGGCATGGTTAGTAAGTTTGCAGATGACACTAAGATTGGTGGCATAGTGGACAGTGAAGAAAGTTATCTCCAATTGCAATGGGATCTTGATCAATTGGGCCAGTGGGCTGACGAATGGCAGATGGAGTTTAATTTAGATAAATGCGAGGTGATGCATTTTGGTGGATTGAACTAGGGCAGGACTTACTCAGTTAATGGTAGGGCGTTGGGGAGAGTTACAGAACAAAGAGATCTTGGGGTACATGTTCATAGCTCCTTGAAAGTGGAGTCACAGGTGGACAGAATGGTGAAGAAGGCATTCGGCATGCTTGGTTTCATCGGTCAGAACATTGAATACAGGAGTTGGGACGTCTTGTTGAAGTTGTACAAGACATTGGTAAGGCCACACTTGGAATACTGTGTGTAATTCTGGTCACCCTTTTATAGAAAGGGTATTATTAAACTAGAAAGAGTGCAGAAAAGATTTACTAGGATGCTACCAGGACTTGATGGATTGAGTCATAAGGAGAAGCTGAATAGACTGGGACTTTTTTCTCTGGAGCGTAGGGGGCTGGGGGATGATCTTATAGAGGTCTATAAAATAATGAGGGGCATAGATCAGCTAGATAGTCAATATCTTTTCCCAAAGGTAGGGGAGTCTAAAACTAGAGGGCATAGGTTTAAGGTGAGAGGGGAGAGATACAAAAGTGTCCAGAGGGGCAATTGTTTCACACAGAGGGTGGTGAGTGTCTGGAACAAGCTGCCAGAGGTAGTAGTAGAGGCGGGTACAATTTTATATTTTAAAAAGCATTTAGATAGTTACATGGGTACGATGGGTATAGAGGGATATGGGCCAAATGCGGGCAATTGGGATTAGCTTAGGGGTTTTAAAAAAAAGGGCGGCATGGACAAGTTGGGCCGAAGGGCCTGTTTCCATGCTGTAAACCTCTATGACTCTGAGGTCTGGCAGCATCTGTAAGGAGAGAAAAGAGCTGACGTTTCGAGTCCAGAGCTTTGACTAAAGGGTCGTCTGGACTCGAAACATCAGATGATGTTTTGAGTCCTTATCTCTCCTTACAGATGCTGCCAGACCCCCTGCTGAGATTTTCCAGCATTTTCTCTTTTGGTTTCAGATTCCAGCATCCTCAGTAATTTGGTTTTATCCAAAGTTAGGGAAGAGTTGGCGTGTGTGCGTGATCTCTGGCTTTTGAGCTCATTCGAGGCTTCGTGGGAATGCAAAATATTCGCTGAGAAACTGGAGGGTCGGCAACAGTTTCTCGAGTGACACTGCATTTCGCAACCTCCTGTATCTATGACATTTTTAAAAAAAACTTTAAATTTACCCTTTCCAAATTTGAACAGGAAAAATAATACACGTGTGGGGGTGACTTTGGACAGCAGTCCCCGCATTCTGAGCGGCAAAAGGAGAACTGTTTGAGATTAATCCACAATCTTTTGGGGTACAGGATTATGGAGAGGTTGTGAAAAATGGTAAGAACATTTTTGAAGGGAAAAGACGCTCTTAAACAGCTTTAACATCCAGATCTACTTGGAAAACTGTTCACTTGGGGGCACGTAACCCCTTAAATCATGCACTCGCACACCGATACCGCGGCTAAATTAATGACTGTTATGTGCGCTGAAATCTCCCCGAAATCCCACGGAAAGAAATTAGAGAGAAAATTAAATTACTTTTAAAATGGAAGTTCGGGAATGCACTTGCTGGGGTGAATAAATACATTGCTTGCCATTTGAGAGGCCCTCTGGAGTGAAGCCAGAGCAACCACTGACCTGACATATGTAGCCTGATCCTGGAAGCTGTCGCAAAGAGGGTTCCCATCCAACCACAGCTCTTCCAGCTTGAAGCCTTTTATTTTGTCCAGATCCCTTTCGGCTTTGAGCTAAATAAGAGATTTATTTGGCATTGTTCTTTTAGGTGACCACAATGATTTAATCTATATCAACAAGAAAACACTATCTACGCTCCCCCCACGTGCGGCACTCAAACGCCTGGTCCTGCCTACGTGCTTGCAGTCTCGCCAAGATTTTCTGAGGATAAATGAGTCGGTTATACCAAAAGGGACGGATAAGGCATGTTCCTCAAATTTTCTCCAAGTACACAACTGCGTTATTCCACAATGCATGGTGATAGTAAAGACATGAGTTGCATCGACAAATGCTCCTGTAGATGCTGCGATAGCGGCACAGCTGGCTCCAGTAGCAATAGTGTACGTCGTGCAGTGCACATTTAGATAAACTTCCACTGACTTTTTCTATCAGTCTCTGCACTTTTAGCAACTTGAGTCATTAAAGTAACTGCAAATAAAAGGCAATGGTTAATACCAGCAGTAACCACCGAACTGCAAAACTACCAGGGGTATGTTTGAGAATCAGGAATTTAGACGGTAAAGTTGAGACGTGGGAGACTGACTGTGTGGGTTTCCTCCGGGTGCTCCGGTTTCCTCCCACAGTCTGAAAGACGTGCTGGTTAGGGTGCATTGACCCAAACAGGCGCTGGAATGTGGTGACTCGGGGATTTTCACAGTAACTTCATTGCGATGTTTATGTAAGCCGACTTGTGACACTAGTAAATAAATGGACGGCACGGTGGCACAGTGGGCTAGCACTGCCGTCTCACAGCGCTGGGGACCCGGGATCGATTCCTGGTTTGGGTCACTGTCTGTGCGGAGTTTGCACGTTCTCCCCGTGTCTGCGTGAATCATCATAGAATCATAGAATCCCTACAGTGTAGAAAGAGGCCATTTGGCCCATCGCGTCTACACCGACCACAATCCCACCCAGGCCCTATCCCCATATCCCTACATATTTACCAGCTAATCCCTCTAACCTACGCATCTCAAGACACTAAGGGGCAATTTTAGCACAGCCAATCAACCTAACCCGCACATCTTTGGACTGTGGGAGGAAACCGGAGCACCCGGAGGAAACCCACACAGACACGAGGAGAATGTGCAAACTCCACACAGACAGTGACCCAAGCCGGGAATCGAACCCAGGTCCCTGGAGCTGTGAAGCAGCAGTGCTAACCACTGTGCTACCGTGCCGCACTGCGTGGGTTTCCTCCGGGTGCTCCAGTTTCCTCCCGCAGTCCAAAGATGTGTGGGTTAGGTGGATTGGCCATGCTAAATTGTCCCTTAGTGCCAGGGGGACTAGCTAGGGTAAATGCATGGAATTATGGGGATAGGGCCTGGGTGGGATTGTGGTCAGTGCAGACTCGATGGGCCGAATGGCTCCTCCTGCACTGTACGGATTCTGTGCTCTATAAAACTTTAAACTTAAACTTTAGTGTAAGCTTGTGACTAATAAATAAATTATATGTATTCACTTCAATTAAGTTTATGAGTTTATCATGCTGGCAAACAACTCTGGATCCGACACTTGCTCCTTCCCACCCGTTGCTTCCATCAAGCTGGCATAGCCTAAGTGGCCACTCCTGTGAATAGCACTGACAGTCTATTTAATTAAGAGTTATCACAGCCAGCCAGCCACAGGCACGCACATTCCAGCCGGAATCAACTGAGAGCAATTAGATTAGGCCACCTCGCAAGGAGCAGCAAGGCAAAGTGTAAGAGTCTCCACTGCTGCCAGAGACTGCTGGGGTCGATTGACGGGAGAACAAAGCTCCAGTGTGGGTCGGTTGCAGACTGCGCCACGCTGCACGTTTCACCGCAGCCTGTGAAGCAGCTACATGCGCCTCACCAGTCCAAGTCTCAGGTTCCCAAACTGGGTCGGCCACCCACTTCGGGGGGTGGGGGAAGAGAAGGTGCTCGGAGGCTGGGATAAGAGGAAAGCTGATGAGTCCATCCCCCCAGCACCATGCGCTCAGCGTGCCTCCTCGTACTGAGACTGTGAGCAGCCCCCAGCCCATCCATCACCAGCTTGTGGGCGTCACTGGGCACGCCAGACTAGATTTTAGTTGGTCCTCTGAACGATACACAAATCCATAGCAGTTGGACAATAGCGTTAAGCTGTAAAGGAAGTCTTTATAATGTGGTATACCAACAAATTAAAACAGAAAAACTGGGACGTACTTAAAAGGCCTGGATTTTCGAAATGATGTATTTAATACTGCATCTTTACACTGATATTACAGTCATTGTTATAAAGTCCAGGTATACATTCACTTTGAGCTTTTCTCTTATCCCAGCCTCCGAGCACCTCCTCTCCCCACTCCCTGAAGTGGGTAGCCAACCCGGTTTGGCAACCTGCGGCTTGGCCTGATGAGGGAAGGAGCGTGAAAGATGAAAAGACGTCAGGAGCACGGGGAGGTGTAACGGTCAATGGGACCTCTGCTCTCATTAGCCTGCTAAACAACAGCTGACATCGCCCGCAACAAGAGATGTCACCGAGATCTCGGTCATTACGGCAAACTGGCACTCACCTCATTCCTGGAAAGATTCAAAATTTTCAAGCCGGGAGCTTTGGTAATCAGGTCTGCCAGGTCATCCAGCCGGTAGAGACGGTTGTTGCCCAGGTTGAGAGACAGCAACTGTGAAACACAACACCAGTTATAACGCCAACTCTCTCAATCGCCCGAGCAGACAATGAGTGTGCTAAGGGGCACTGTGATCCAGAGGGCTGACGGGCCCCTGCATCACTTGTACAGGACACCGCTTTAAGGCAGCGACCAGCAGCGGGCGGCCTGTTGGTTCTGCAGAAGACACTGCAAGAGAGCGAAACCTCCTTGTTAAACCATTACGAAGGCTGCTATGCCTCCCAAGGCACACAAGTCTGCAAAGAGCTCCATAAGGCCATAAAACATAGGAGCAGAATGAGGCCACTCCGCCCATCGAATCTGCCTGCCATTCAACCATGGCTGATATTTCTCTCATCCCCATTCTCCTGCCTTTTCCCCATAACCCCTTATTAATCAAGAACCTATCTATCTCTGTCTTAAAGACACTCAATGACCCGGCCTCCTGCGCCAAAGAGTTCCACAGATTCACCACTCTCTGGCTGAAGAAATTCCTCCTCATCTCTGTTCTAAAGGATCGTCCCTTTACCCTGAGGTTTGCCCTCCGGTTCTAGTTTTTCCCACTAGTGGAAACATCCTCTCCACGTCCACTCTATCCAGGCCTCGCAGTATCCTGTAAGTTTTAGTAAGATCCCCCCTCATCCTTCTAAACTCCTATCTGTAAAATGACAGACCTGGCGATGAGAAAATGTCTCCCCATCTCACAATGCACACCTCTGCACGCTTACATACCTCTGGAATGTTTTCTTCTATTATTTTGACGACTGTGTTCATGGATGTCCTTCTGTTTAACACCACTTCGATGTTCTGGGAGACCAGGTCTGAATAAACCAGAACAGTTGCTTAGAATCAGAAGCAGTAATTATTACTAATCAACTGTCAATGTGCAATAAAGCAGATCGAGCCTCCTGTTTTTTTTTTATATACTTTTCCAATTCAATCAAATCAAATCCAATTCAGAGTCTCAACAAGTTGAGACATTTCAGATCCAGGCTGACAAGACAGGGCGAGCGACCAAACCACCCTGTCCTGGGCCTGATCTACATGAGCCAAGCTGATTGGAGAAGGGGGAGGATCCTCCTCCAAGACTTGAGCTCATTTGCATCTTAGCCAAAAGGCCGAGGTGCCGCTTTTTTAACAGGGAGAATAACGCGTGCAGCACCCAGGAGCGGCATGGTGGCACAGTGGTTAGCACTGCTGCCTCACAGCACCAGGGACCCAGGTTCGATTCCGGCCTCGGGTCACTGTCTGTGTGGAGTTTGCACGTTCTCCCCCCCGTGTCTGTGTGGGTTTCCTCCGGGTGCTCCGGTTTCCTCCCACAGTCTGAAAGACGTGTTGGTTAGGTGGATTGGCCGTGCTAAATTGTCCCTCAGTGTAACCCGAACAGGCGCCAGAGTGTGGCGACTAGGGGATTCTCACAGCAACTTCATTGCAGTGTTAATGTAAGCCTACTTGTGACATTAATAAATAAACTTTAAACTTAAACTCATACGATGCCACCCAATTCCAGATCTGTGCTGAGTTAACCAAGCTCAGTCACCACAGCAATAGCAACTCAACAAAAAGCTCTCAAGTTTCCTTTGGGTACTGAGGGACTGGTTTGCGTGATGGGACTGGGCTACATTCACAACCCTTTGTAGATGTAGTTGTGATACATCCGGAAAGGATGCTTAGGAATTTACATAAATTTACTGTTTACTGTGGGAGGCGATGGCCTAGTGGTATTATCGCTAGACTATTAATCCAGAAACTCAGCCAATGTTCTGGGGGACCCGGGTTCGAATCCCGCCACGGTAGATGGTGGAATTTGAATTCAATAAAAAATATCTGGAATTAAGAATCTACTGATGACCCATTGTGGGAAAAACCCATCTGGTTCCCTTTAGGGAAGGAAATCTGCCGTCCTTACCCCGGTCTGGCCTACATGTGACTCCAGAGCCACAGCACTGTGGTTGACTCTCAACTGCCCTCCAAGGGGCAACTAGGGATGGGCAATAAATGCTGGGCCCAGCCAGCGACACCCATATCCCACGAACGAAAAAAGAACAGCTTCTTCCCTGCTGCTGTCAGACTTTTGAATGGACCTACCTTATATTAAGTTGATCTTTCTCTACACGCGAGCTATGACTGTAACACTGCATTCTGCACCCTCTCCTTTCCTTCTCCCCCATGTACTCTATGAATGGTATGAGTCATAGAGGTTTACAGCATGGAAACAGGCCCTTCGGCCCAACTTGTCCATGCCGCCTTTTTTTTAAAACCCCGAAGCTAATCCCAATTGCCCGCATTTGGCCCATATCCCTCTATACCCATCGTACCCATGTAACTGTCTAAGTGCTTTTTAAAAGACAAAATTGTACCTCTGCTTGTTCCAGACACTCACCACCCTGTGTGTGAAAAAATTGCCCCTCTGGACACTTTTGTATCTCTCCCCTTAAACCTATGCCCTCTAGTTTTAGACTCCCCTACCTTTGGGAAAAGATATTGACTATCTAGCTGATCTGTGCCCCTCATTATTTTATAGACCTCTATAAGATCACCCCACAGCCTCCTACACTCCAGAGAAAAAAGTCCCAGTCTCTCCAGCCTCTACTTATAAATCAATCCATCAAGTCCCGGTAGCATCTGAGTAAATCTTTTCTACACTCTTTCTAGTTTAATAATGTCCTTTCTATAATAGAGTGACCAGATCTGTACACAGTATTCCAAGTGTGGCCGTACCAATGTCTTGTACAACTTCAACAAGGCGTCCCAACTCCTGTATTCAATGTTCTGACCGATGAAACCAAGCATGCCGAATGCCTTCTTCACCACTCTGTCCACCTGTGACTCCACTTTCAAGGAGCTATGAACATGTACCCCTAGATCTCTTTGTTCTGTAACTCTCCCCAACGCCCTACCATTGACTGAGTAAGTCCTGCCCTGGTTCAATCTACCAAAATGCATCACTTCACATTTATCTAAATTAAACTCCATCTGCCATTCGTCAGCCCACTGGCCCAATTGATCAAGATCCCATTGCAATCAGAGATAACCTTCTTCACTGTCCACTAAGCCACCAATCTTGGTGTCATCTGCAAACTTACTAACCATGCCTCCTTTATTCTCATCCAAATCATTCATATAAATGATAAATAACAGTGGGCCCAGCACTGATCCCTGAGGCACACTGCTGATCACAGGCCTCCAGTTTGAAAAACAATCCTCTACAACCATCCTCTGGTTTCTGCCATCAAGCCAATTTTGTATCCATTTAGATACCTCACCCTGGATCCCGTGAGATTTAACTTTATGCAACAACCTACCATGCGGTACCTTGTCAAAGGCCTTGCTAAAGTCCATGTAGACAACATCAACTGCACTGCCCTCATCTACCTTCTTGGTTACCCCTTCAAAAAACTCAATCAAATTTGTGAGACATGATTTTCCACTCACAAAGCCATGCTGACTGTCCCTAATCAGTCCTTGCGTCTCTAAATGCCTGTCGACCCTGTCTCTCAAAATACTTTCCAACCATTTACCCACCACAGATGTGAGGCCCACTGGCCTGTGGTTCCCAGGCTTTTCCCTGCAGCCCTTTTTAAACAAAGGCACAATATTTGCTACCCTCCAACCTTCAGGCACCTCACCCGTGACAATCGATGATTGAAATATCTCGGCTAGGGGACCTGCAATTTCCTCCCGAGCCTCCCACAATGTCCTGGGATGCACTTCATCAGGTCCCGGGGATTTATATACCTTGAAGCGCTTTAAGACTTCCAGCACCTCCTTTCTCTGTACACTCCTCAAGACATCACTATTTATTTCCCCAAGTTCCCTAACATCCATGCTTTTCTCAACAGTAAATACTGATGAGAAATATTCATTTAGGATCTCACCCATCTCTTATGCTTAGTCTCTACAGCGCGCAAGAAACAATACTTTTCACTGCATCCCAATACGTGACAATAATAAATCGAATCATGATCCAAGATAGTGTGAAGCTGCCAAACCTGAAATAAAACAAAGTGCAAATCCATACCTGGGTCACTGCGAATGCTGTTTAAGTCAAGGGCCTGTTGTGATCCATCGTAACGCTTACTCATACATTGCTACAAAACAAAGAGGGGTAGTTCAAGTGAAGAAACTTTCAGGAATGTCAATGATAGCTTTGTTCTTGGTCCAAATCTTGTCTATTTAAAGTAACACCAGGAAGCATCTGCACATTAGCTCGGTGCTGCTTCCCAGCTCTGGCCGAGTCGGAAAGCAACACAACAGGTTTTCCCTTTCCTTCAAGCTGTCATTCTTGGCTAAGCGACACTGTGCCTGTCCGGGAATCAGAATAGGCTCCTGCGTCACAGTTCGGACTGAATTTATAATCCAAGGTGACACTCCAATGCAGTGGTAGAGCCGCAGAACAGTTACAGTGCAGAAAGAGGCCATTCAGCCCTGTTGTGTCTGCGTTGGCCGAAATAGGGAGCAAAGAAACTTGTGGCTCATTTCAATCCTATTTTGCAGCACTTGGTCCGCAGCCTCGCAGGTTACAGCACTGTGGGGTGAGGCGTTGTCTGCTGGATGAGGCGCTAACCCCCCCACCTTGCTTCTCAAAGATATTGGCAGGCAGTCTGAAGGCAGGAAGGGTGGTGTCCTGCCGTTGTACATTCCTCAACCCAAACACTAATTTGTCATGCCCGTCCAGACAGTAAAAATCTCCGCCACTGTTGTTTATGTACAAATTAGCTGCCACGATTGTCCAGAAAACATCAAAAATAAAGCATGGGTTATGGAGTGCTTTGACAATTGCAAAATATACCACACAAACATCTTTATCTGCAATCCTTTCTGCTACATCAGAATCATGGAACCCCAACAGTGCAGAAGGGGGCCATTCGGCCCATCCAGCCTACACTGACAACAATCCCACCCAGGCACATCCCCCTAACCCCATGTATTTACCCGAGCTAGCCCCCCTGACACTAAGGGACAATTTAGCATGGCCAATCCACCTAACCTGCACATCTTTGGGCACTAAGGAGCAATTTAACATGGCCAATCCACCTAACCTGCACATCTTTGGACAATAAGGGGCAATTTAGCACGGCCAATCCACCTAACCTGCACATCTTTGGACTGTTGGAGGAAACCCATGCAGACGTGGGGAGAACATGCAAACTCCACACACACACACCCTCGAGGCTGGAATCGAACCCGGGTCCCTGCTCCCCCCCCAGATGCTATTACAACTCTTTCTGGTTTCACCTATCAGAGCTGTGTCTCTGTTACAAAGTCCAAAGATGTGCGGGTTAGGTTGATTGGCCGTGCTAAAATTGTCCTGAGATGCGTAGGTTAGAGGGATTAGTGGGTAAATGTGTAGGGATATGGGGGTAGGACCTGGGTGGGATTGTGGTTGGTACAGACTCGATGGGCCGATTGGCCTCTTTCTGTACTGTAGGGTTTCTATGATTCTATGACTGTACCCATCAGGTCTGCGCCCTTCTCAAAGCACTCAAAATAAAAGTTCCGAAAGGTTAAAACAAAAGCAATGCTTCCAGGAGAAGTGTTTGTTTTTATGAATTTGTATCGATCAGCAAGAACCTGACCAGTTCCTGGCAAGAGCTGAAGTGTATTTTCGGACAGAGAGTTTCACCTTTCAATGACGTCTTGCAAATGTTTCATGGAAACCACGGTGCCACCGGAGATCATTGCCATCTATTTTTTTTGCAAATTATCTTAAATTATCTGGTGGGCGGCATGGTGGCACAGTAGTTAGCACTGCTGCCACGCAGCGCTAGGGACCCGGGTTCAATTCCAGTTGTCTGTGTGGAGTCTGCACATTCTCCCCGTGTCTGCGTGGGTTTCCTCCGGGTGCTCCAGTTTCCTCCCACAGTCCAAAGATGTGCGGGTTAGGTGGATTAGCCGTGCTAAATTGCCCCTTAGTGTCCGAAGATGTCCAGGTTAGGGTGGATTGGCCATGCTAAATTGCCCCTTAGTGTCCCAAGATGTGTAAATTAGATGGATTAGCCATGGTAAGGGTTACGGGGAGAAGGCCTGTGAAAGATGCTCTGTCAGAGAGAATCAGTGCAGACTCGAAAGGCCGAACAGTCTCCTTGTGCACTGTAGGAATTCTATTCTATGATTCTAAATGTGTCACCTCTGGTTACCGACCCCGTTGCGAATGGAAACAGTTTTCCCCCCAATTATCAAAACCCCTCATGAATTTGAATATCTCGATTGGAGACTCCCCATTTCCCCCTTAAATTCCGCTGCTCTAAGGAGAACAACTGCAGCCTCTCCCGTTTCCCTGTGACTCCACTCCCCCCGCACCGCCACATTCCTGGTACCATTCCAGCAAACCCCCGTCGCATCCTTCTCCAAGGGCCGCGAGACCCTGCCTAAAGTCATAGAGTCACAGAGGTTTACAGCATGGAAACAAGTCCTTCGGCCTAACTTGTCCATGCCGCCCTTTTTTTTCCCCCAACCCTTAAGCTAGTCCCAATTGCCCACATTTGCCCCATATCCCTCTATACCCATCTTACCCATGTAGAACATAGAACAGTACAGCACAGAACAGGCCCTTCGGCCCACGATGTTGTGCCGAGCTTTATCTGAAACCAAGATCAAGCTATCCCACTCCCTATCATCCTGGTGTGCTCCATGTGCCTATCCAATAACCGCTTAAATGTTCCTAAAGTGTCTGACTCCACTATCACTGCAGGCAGTCCATTCCACACCCCAACCACTCTCTGCGTAAAGAACCTACCTCTGATATCCTTCCTATATCTCCCACCACGAACCCTATAGTTATGCCCCCTTGTAATAGCTCCATCCACCCGAGGAAATAGTCTTTGAACGTTCACTCTATCTATCCTCTTCATCATTTTATAAACCTCTATTAAGTCTCCCCTCAGCCTCCTCCGCTCCAGAGAGAACAGCTCTAGCTCCCTCAACCTTTCCTCATAAGACCTACCCTCCAAACCAGGCAGCATCCTGGTAAATCTCCTCTGCACTCTTTCCAGCGCTTCCACATCCTTCTTATAGTGAGGTGACCAGAACTGCACACAATATTCCAAATGTGGTCTCACCAAGGTCCTGTACAGTTGCAGCATAACCCCACGGCTCTTAAACTCCAACCCCCTGTTAGTAAAAGCTAACACACTATAGGCCTTCTTCACAGTTCTATCCACTTGAGTGACAACCTTTAGAGATCTGTGGATATGGACCCCAAGATCTCTCTGTCCCTCCACAGTCTTCAGAACCCTACCTTTGACCCTGTAATCCACATTTAAATTAGTCCTACCAAAATGAATCACCTCACATTTATCAGGGTTAAACTCCATTTGCCATTTTTCAGCCCAGCTTTGCATCCTATCTATGTCTCTTTGCAGCCTATAACAGCCCTCCACCTCATCCACTACTCCACCAATCTTGGTGTCATCAGCAAATTTACTGATCCACCCTTCAGCCCCCTCCTCCAAGTCATTAATAAAAATGCAACTGTCTAAATGCTTTTTAAAAAACAAAATTGTACCCGCCTCTACTACTGCCTCTGGCAGCTTGTTCCAGACACTCACCACCCTCTGCGTGAAAACATTGCCCCTCTGGACACTTTTGTATCTCTCCCCTCTCACCTTAAACCTACGCCCTCTAGTTTTAGCAGCGCCCAAGATTCGCCAGAACGCTCTGGCGGAGGCCTCACCAGCGATCTCTCTCGGTTTAGCCGATTAGGCATTCCTCCGTTTTTTTTGGGTAACGTCACATGGTGATGCACTGCAAATTTCTGTACAGGTCCCCCCCACCCCCCTCAGCATTCCCTTACCTTTATCTGTTCAATTTCCTCTAACTTGAGCTCATATGACACAGAAGATGGCGGCATCGAGGAGTTTACGTTGATCGTCACCTGCAGGGAAAGGAAATATTCCTGGGTGTCAATCAGTTTTAGGAGATTGAGAGCCGTGCAGGCTTGTAAGGATAGCAGGAGAAGGAGCAGCAGATCTAAAGCAGAGAGGAGGAGAAATTGCTTCTCTCAGAGAGTCACGAATCTGTGGAATTCACTACCTCAGGAGTGCGGTGGATGCCGGGACATGGCTCGGTGGGCCGAATGGCCTCCTTCTGTCCTGTAGGGATTCTGTGCCATTGAGTAAATTTGAGGAGATAGACAGAATTATAAATCAGTAAGGCGTTGAAGGGCGATGGAGAAGGGGCAGGAAACGGGAGTCGAAGGCGAAGTGGGAACAGCCACGGTCGCATTGAATGGCGGAGTAGGCTCGAGGGGCTGAATTGCCAACTCCTGCTCCTACGGTCTTGGACTCCAATGGCAAAGTCAATGGAAAATAAAGGAGTTCTCCGAATGGCTTCACGGATAACGAAACAAATGGCTTAACGCAGCGCTGAGACAGACAGGGAGGGCCCAGTTTCAATTTCCAGAGAGGGTGCGGAGTAAGCTCATTTCAGCCGCGGCGGCAGGCAAGAGGCTGCAAATGTCTTCAACGCAACACAAGAAATAGGAGCAGGAGGAAGACCATTCGAGCCTGCTCCATCATTCAATATGATCGGAGCTGATCTCAACTCCATTTTACCGCCCGCTCCCATGCCTTCATTTCCCGAGATGTCAAAAATGTATCCATCTCTCAGCCTTTAATCTATTCAGTGATCCATGACCCTCTGGGGGAGAGAAGTTTTACAGATTTACAAACCCTTTGAGTGAAGACAGTTCTCCTCATCTCCGTCCTAAATGATTGCTCCCTCCCCCCCCCTCCCCCAACCCCCAGTGTTTTAGATTCCCCGACACAGCGGGGAACAATCGCTCGGTGCCCCACTCTATCAAGTCCCCCAATTGGAAGGAGGAAGACATCCGGCGACGTGGTTTCAAGGGCAGGATCAGACATGCCTGCGGAGATCTCCACCATGGAACAACTGTCTGAACTGGGTAAAGTGAACCCACACCCCTGCGGAGATGATAGACTTCGGGGGGGATGAGGAGGAACTTCTTCAGCCAGAGGGTTTGGTGAATCCTTGGAACTCATTGCCACAGAGGAGGCCGGGTCATTGAGTGTATTGAAGACAGAGATAAATAGGTTCTTGATTGGTGAGGGGATCAACGGTCACGGGGAAAAGGTGGGAGAATGGGGTTGAGAAACTGGTCAGCCATGGCGGAGCAGACTCGATGGGCCGAATGGCCTAACTCTGCTCCTATATCTTATGGTCTTCTAGAGGGGACACTGCTTAATTCAGCGCCAAATCTGGGACTTGGAGTCTGACAAGCTCTGAAGCTCAGTTCAGACAACAGAGCAAAGCTTGTTCATGTTCGGTCAGAAGGGGTTGCGTCTCCAGGGCAGAGGGGGTATAACGACACACAATATATTTCTGATATTAAGAAAGTTGTAAATACCCGGTACAAATCTTTGTCGATAATTCGCTTCGTTAGCTGCTTTAAAGCATTTGCAGTCTGAGAATCTTCAACATAGAACACAGCCTTATTACCATCATAGTGGAACTGTGGAAAGAAAAGATTCATCACAATCCGCTAATGATCGACAAGCGCCAATATGGCTCGATTCCTTCAGCGAGGGAGGGAATAAAAAGTAAATAATTCATTAACATACAGCATTGAATGAGTCCATTTGGCCCACTGTGTCACTTCCTGCTCCCCCTCCCTGATCTTACCCCACAACCCTGCATATTTCTCTTTTCAAGTCGATATAGATTGGCACGGTGGTACAGTGGTAAACACTGCTGCCTCACAGCGCCAGGGACCCGGGTTCGATTCCCGGCTTGGGTCACCGTCCGTGTGGAGTCTGCACGTTCCTCCCCGTGTCTGCGTGGGTTTCCTCCGGGTGAATCATAGAATCCCGACAGTGCAGAAGGAGGCCATTCGGCCCATCGAATCTGCACCGACCACAATCCCACCCAGGCCCTTTCCTCACAACCCCATGCATTTACCCTAGCTAGTCTTCCCTGACACTAAGGGGCAACTTAGCATGGCCAATCCACCTAACCCGCACATCACTGGACTGTGGGAGGAAACCAGGGCACCCAGAGGAAACCCACGCAGACAGGGTGCTCCGGTTTCCTCCCACAGTCCAAAAGACGTGCTGGTTAGGTGCATTGGCTGCGCTAAATTCTCCCTCAGTGTACCCGAACAGGCGCCGGAGTGTGGCGACTAGGGGATTGTCACAGCAACTTAATTGCCGTGTTAATGCAAGCCTTACTTGTGATGCTAATAAATAGACTTGAAACTATATTCAAGCTATGCTTTGCCCCAAATTCCAAGCCATCCGGCAGCAATCCCTCAGCAGTGTGATTGGGGGCAGAAAGTGCGAACCTCCCAATTTTAATTCACCTCCACCTTTTATTTATTTATTATACTTTTCCAATTCAATCAAATCAAGTCCAATTCAGAGTCTCAACAAGTTGAGACATTTCCGATCCAGGCTGACAAGACAGGGCCTCCACTCCTGTCTTGGGCCTGACCTACATGAGCCAAGCTGATTGGAGTAGGTGCAGACTCACCTCCTCCAAGGCTTGATCTCATTTGCATCTTAGCCAAAAGGCCGAGATGCTGCTTTTAAAAAGTGCTTCAAATGAAGCTTCAATGTAACCTAATGACCTCAACCAAGTGCAGCCTGTCCATACTACACTTGATCTTAGCCAAAAGGCCCGCCTCCGCCTTTTAAAACATGGCAAATTGATGAGAGAAACATCTAATTCCGCTGGCAGTATTTTGTCAGGACTCCAGCTGGACCTACACAATTACAGGTTCCACTGGACCTACCTGGACAGGCGTAAAGGGGACGCTGCACAAGTTGTGTAAGCTTGAAAAAAGCCAGGATTTATCGTATTTCTTCCCAAAGGGAATCTGGAGAGAGAGGGAGAGAGCAAAAAAATACTTTGCCATTAGTCACACCCAACTTCAAAACATTCAATTTCAAAATCTCATTACGTCAACATTTACTCCCAGAAGTACAACTGTAAAATGGCACAAAGTCAGATTGTTAAATGATGTCAAAGCTTAAACGTTACTGAACTCATCAATTACAGCTATCGGAGCCCTTCTCCTGCATCCTAAAGATCCAGACACAGAATGCAGTGCTGGAAACCGACGACTATTAGAAAACGTGTACAATAACTTTGCCTCGTATTTTAATACGGTTGGAAAACACGAGAAAAATCAGGGAGTAGTGAGGGGAGAGCTAACCAACCAGAGAGAGGGAGTTAGCATGTTAAATTACTTAAACATTACTCAATAAAAAGCAGCTCATTGAAAAGAACAGAGGTGGACAGGACCCAAAATCTAGATAATCCCCGTATCTGATACATGCCCGGTGCCAAGCTTCCCGGATACGGGGTCTGATACCTGTAATTAAGTGTGGAATTAATACATTAAGGCCACGAGGCAGTTCTCTGCTGGCAGGGTGGGGTACAGGCAACACCGTAATGATTTGCACAAAGGTACCCAGTTTCAGTCCTGGTCTGTGCTGCGTTAGTTGGATGCAGCACAGGACGCACCAGTGGACCACAAGTTTTTGGGGGTGGGAGATGGGGACATGAGGCAGGATCCCTCATCCCTGATCATCAGCGAGTGAGGCAGCAGCACAGTGGTTAGCACTGCTGCCTCACAGCGAAGGGGCCTCAGGTTCGATTCCAGGCTTGGGTCACTCTCTGTGTGGAGTCTGCACCTTCTCCCCCGTGTCTGTGTGGGTTTCCTCTAGGTGCTCCGGTTTCCTCCCACAGACCAAAGGATGTGCTGGTTAGGTGCATTGGCCATGCTAAATTACCCCTTGGTGTCCAAAGATGTGGTGGTTAGGTGCATTGGCCATGCTAAATTGTCCCTCAGTGTACGTGAGCAGACGCCGGAGTGTGGTGACTAGGGGAATTTCTCAGTAACTTCATTGCAGTGGCCGACTTGTGACACTAATAAATAAACTTTAAACATTTCAAACCGCCCGCGTGTGAATGCAAAGCCAGGGCAGGACCAGGCTCAAATCAAACTACTGACTGCCTGGGCTTGCATATTATTACAACCACAATCTGGGCATCACGGACAAGACTGCTATTTATTGCCACACTAGTCTGGAGTGAAAGCTTCAGACACTCGAATAACACACTCAGCCACGTCAGACAGCATCAGTTAACAGTGAACCACACTGGTGTGAGGGAACGTTGGCGTGAGGGCAGAGTTGGTTATAGAAAATCTGACAGCTTTACGGTCACTTTTATCGACGTCAGCTTTATAACTTCCAGATTTTTAAAAACCTAATTCAAATTCGTAAACTGCCGCGACGGGATTTGGACCCATGCTCTCCGGATTATTAGTGCTGCCCTCCGGACTACGACACCTCAGTAACAAAATCACTGCACTGCCTTAACCCCCAGCCCAAAAGCTAGTCACAGTCCTTTGGGAGAGGAGGGAATGAGATTGAGATAGATTTTGATGCAATTCAGTCGGTCCATAGAATCGCTACAGTGCGGGAGGCGGCCCTTAGGCCCACGGAGTCTGCAACAACTCTTCTGATAACCCCACACATCCATCATGGCCAATCCATCTAACCTGCACATCTTTGGACACTAAGGAGCAATTTAGCATGGCCAATCCACCTAACCTGCACATCTTTGGCGTGGTGGAAACCGAAACACCCGGAGGAAACCCACGCAGACACAGGGCAGAACGTGTGAACTCTACACAGACAGACACCCAAGGCCAGAATTGAACCTGGGTCCCCGACGCTGTGAGACAGCAGCGCTAACCACTGTGCCACCGTGCCACCAGTGGTGCTGAATACTCAGTACATGTCTTTCAGGGGGTGAAGGACTGATCCTTGCTGGCCTGAGCTGAGTTAACTGCACCATTTCCTGACCACACAACATGGGAAAGGAGGCTGGCAGTGTGGGGAGGGGAAGGGGATCCATCTTTGTCAGGGCTGGCCAGCAGGGAGAGAAGACCAGGCTGCTGTCTGATGCAAACTGTTGCAGCATCGTGGCTCGAGGAAGATGCAATGAAAGTTCTCACCCTGCCTTAATTCACATATGCATGTACCCTATACACGTAGCAATCAACAACCAAACGTGCGCGACAGACAAGGAGAGGATACTCCCAAAACAAAGACCTACTGCGATCTTAAACCAGGAGCGTCGTGGATTGGTATTCGCATTTCTCTCCGAATTCTGTTTGACAGTAACTTGAATGTTCGAGGGCCCTCCATCGCGATCGTGCCAGCTGTCTGGGCGACGTGGTCTTGAACCATAGGGTGTGCTGAAGATTAGAAGAGGGATTTAAAAGAGAGAGAGAGAGAAAAACAAAAATCACAACAAGCAGGATTAAACATTTCAAATAAACTTAGCAGGAGATTGCTAACTGTATCACAATGGCCTGACACGAATACAGAATGCTTCAGAAGACGGGAACATTTGAGCAGAGCTCTAAGCTGCTTGGATTAAATTTCAATTACACAGGTAAGGATCAGAACACTGGCAGGCAGCTGCTGAAACATGCACGCTCGAATGGTATATTTTTATATATCTTAGCTATGACTCCTGCTCCTAGTTCTTATGTTCTTATTATTTTTATATCAGCAATACAGTTAATGGGGTCCAGCGGAGATTCACACGGATGATCCCAGGAATGGTAGGCCTGACATACGATGAACGTCTGAGGATCGTGGGATTATATTCATTGGAGTTTAGGAGGTTGAGGGGAGATCTGATAGAAACTTACAAGATAATGAACGGCTTAGATAGGATGGACGTAGGGAAGTTGTTTCCATTAACAGGGGAGACTAGGACGCGGGGGCACAGCCTTAGAATAAAAGGGAGTCACTTTAGAACAGAGATGAGGAGAAATTTCTTCAGCCAGAGAGTGGTGGGTCTGTGGAATTCATTGCCACAGAGGGCTGTGGAGGCCGAGACGTTGAGCGTCTTCAAGACAGAAATTGATAAATTCTTGATTTCTCGAGGAATTAAGGGCTATGGGGAGAGAGCAGGTAAATGGAGTTGAAATCAACCATGATTGAATGGTGGAGTGGACTCGATGGGCCGAATGGCCTTACTTCCGCTCCTATGTCTTATGGTCTTATGGGGTCTCCTTTCAACTCAGAAACTAGGAGAAGGCCATTCAGCGCTTTGAGCCTGCTCTACCCTTCAATACAATCATCGCAACACCATATTCCCCTCTCTCTCCATGTCCCTTGATGCCATTAACATCTAAAAAATTCTCTCTCTCTTGGGCGGCACAGTGGGTTAGCACTGCTGCCTCACAGCACCCAGGGAACCGGGTTCAATTCCGGCCTTGGGTGTCTGTTGGTGTAGAGTTTGCACGTTCTCCCCGTGTCTGCGTGGGTTTCCTCTCTCAGTCCAAAGATGTGGTGAGGTGGATCGGCCATGCTAAATTGCCCCTTAAGTGTCCAAAGATGTGTGGGTTGGGGGGATTATTGGGGTAAATATGTCGGGTTACGGGGACAGGGCCTGGGTGGGATGCTGTGTTGAAGTGTCAGTTGCAGTGCTGATGGGCCGAATGGCCTCCTTCTGCACTGTTGGGATTCTGTGAATACGTTCAGCGATTTGGCCTCAAAGCCTTCTGTGGTAGAGAATTGCACAGGTTCAACACCGACTGAAGAAATTTCTCCTCATCTCAGTCCTGAATGGTCTCCCCCATATCCCGAGACTGTGCCTCCCGGTTCGAAATTCCCCGACCAGGAAAAAAAACATCCTCCCCGCATCTAGTCTGTCCAGCCCAGTTGGAATTCCATACGTTCCAATCAGAGATCCTCTCATCCTGCTAAACTCCAGTGAATACAGGCCCAGTTGAACTAATCTCTCCTCATAGGACAGTGCCACCAACCCCGGTATCAGCCGAGTGAACCTCTGCTGCACTCCCTCAGAGGCAAGTCTATCCTTTTTAGATAGGGAGGTCGAAACTGCAGGCAATACTCCAGCTGTGGTCTCACCAAGGCCCTGCATAACTGCAGAAAGACATCCCTACTTCCGAACTCAAATCCTCTTGCGATGAAGGCCAACATCCCGTTTGCCTTCCCAACTGCTTGCTGCACCTGCCTCTCCGCTTTCACTGACTGGTGTACAACGACACCCAGATCCCTTTGTACATCAACACTTAGCCATGCTGTACTTCATCTGCCATTCACCGCCCATTCACTCAACTTGTCTAAATTAACTTGAAGCTCCTTGCATCCTCCTCACAGCTCACAATTCTGCCCAGTTATGTGTTGTCAGCAAACTTGGTAATATTACATTTTGATTCCCTCATCCAGGTCACTCGTATACATCATGAACAGCTAAGGGCTCCAAGCACTGATCCCTGCGGCACCCCACCAGTCACTGCCTGCCACTTGGCAAAAGACCCATTTATTGCCACACTCTGTTTCCTGTCTGTCAAAGCAATTCTGGATCCCAGAGGGTGAGGTGAGAGTGACTGCCCTTAACATCAAGGCAGCATTTGACCCAGTGTGGGATCAAGGAGCCCTCGCAAAACTGAAATCAGTGGCAGTCTGAGGAACAAGGCTCCACTGGTTGGTGTTATACCTAGCACAAAGGAAGATGGTCACACTTGTTGGAAGCTGGCCATCTCAGTCCCAGGGGATGGCAGTGGGAGTTTCTCAGAGCAGTATCCTCAGCCCAACCATCATGCTGCTTCATCAATGATCTTCCTTCCATCGTAAGGTGCCGGCAACGCAGCTCATTGACGAGCAGTAGAGCTAGAATGGCCATTTAAGTACTTTGGCCGCAAGGTCAGGTCAGAGGCTGGGAATTCTGCAGCAAGCAACTCACCCCCTGACTCTGCAAAGCCTGGCCACCATCTACATGGCACAAGTCAGGAGTGTGATGGAATACTGCCCACTTGTCTGGACATGCGCGGCTCCAACAAGAAGCTCATCATCATCAAAGATAAGGAGCCGCCTTGATCAGCACCCACTACCACAACCTCCAATATTCACTCCCTCCATCACCGACGCACAGTGTGCACCATCTAAAAGGTGCACGGCGACTCACCAAGGCTGCTTCAAGAGTGCCTTCTAAGTTAGCGACCTCCAAGTCTCACACTACCCTGACTTGGAACTATAATCGGCCATTCCTTCACTGTCACTGCATCAAAATCCTGGCTCTCCCTTCCCAACAGCGCTGTGGGCGTACCAACACCAAATGAAAAACAGCAGTTGGAGAATGTGGCTCACCAACACCACCTCAGGGGCATTAAGAATGGGCAATGGATGTTGCCCTTACCAGAGACGTTCACATCCCATGAGTGAATGAAAGCTGCAGTTGGTAGGGATGTCTGTAAACAGTTTGGATTAATGTTGCTGCAACGGTGCTGCTAGTACAGGTTCAGTGTAAGACTCCTAGGCAATGTAAATTGAATCCGGCTTTAACGTCTCAGTCAAAAGACGATGCAGCGCTCCCTCAGTGCTGCACAGAGAGTGGTGGGTGCCTGGAAGGCGCTGCCAGAGGAGGTGGTGGAAGCAGGCACATGAGCAACATTTAAGAGGCATCTGGATGGGTCCATGAATAGGGAAGGAATAGAGAGAGATACGGACCGAGTAAGGACAGAAGGGTTTTTTTACTTTAGTTTGGGCATCATGATCGGGACGGGGTTGGAGGGCCGAAGGGCCTGTTCCTGTGCTGGACTTTCCTTTGTTCTATTTCAACATGCTCCCGGACAGCCTCGTCATTCTACCCTCCCTAAATTTGAGATTATTCAAAAACCCATTGTTTATATCCTAACTCACACCAAAGCGTATCCACCCACTCTGCTCACTGACCTCCCTTGACTCCCCAGTCAAACAAAGCCTCCATTTTGAAATTCTTATCCTCATTCTCAGATCCATCCATAGCCTTTCCCCTCTCTGTGATCTCCTCCTGTCTCAGTCCCTCTGCACTCTTCCCATGCTGGCCTCTTGCGCACCCCCAATTTTAATTGCTCTACCATTGACGGCCATACCTTCAGCTAACCAGTTTAATTTATTTATTAGTGTCATGAGTAGGCTTACATTAACACTGCAATGAAATTACTGTGAAAATCCCCGAGTCGTCTGTTCAGGTACACTGAGGGAAAATTTAGCATGGTCAACACGCCTAACTAGCATGTCTTTCGGACTGTGGGAGGAAACCTGAGCACCTGGAGGAAACACACGCAGACACAGGGAGAACGCGCAGACTCCGCACAGACAGCGACCCAAGCCGGGAATCAAACCCGGGTCCCTGGTGCCGTGAGGCCGCAGTGCTAACCCACTGTGCTACCGTGCCGCCCTCGGCTGAGAAATTCATTCCCTGAACCTCTCACCCCTCTATTAAGACACTTGTTGAAACAAACTGTGTTGACCAGACTGTTTCCATTTCTCCTAATGGCTCAATGTCAGATTTTGTAAGCTTCATTGGATCAACGGTGCATGTAAAACCCTCATCCCCGCTTTGTCAATGTACTTTTGGCTGGCCTTCCATTCTCCAACCTGCAAAGATTTCAGCTCATGCTAAATTCTGCTGCCCATCTCCCTAACCCAAGTGCCAAATCCAGCTCTGTTGACGTACACTGGCTCCCAGAGTCCACAATTCAGTGTTTCCCACCACCGGTGCAAGCCTCTGACTTCTTGTACGTCTCTCACTCCCTTTGCTCCGCCACTGGCAGCCATACCCTTAAACTCTGGAACTTCCTCTCCGGCTCTTTGCCTTGCCACCTCCTTTTAGAGTCGTAGAGATATACAGCATGGAAACAGGCCCTTTGGCCCAACTCGTCCATGCCAATCAGGTTTTCTAACCTGAACTAGTCCCATTTGCCTGCGTTTGGCCCAAATCCCTCTAAACTTTTCCCATCCATGTACTTCTCCAAATGCTTTTTAAATGTTGTCATTGTACCCGCCTCCACCACCTCCTCTGGCAGCTCATTCCATTTAAGCACCACCCTCTGTGAAAAAGTTGTCCCTCCGGCCCCTTTTAAATCTTTCCCCTCTCACCTTAAACCTATGCCCTCTAGTTTTGGACTCCCCTACCCTGGGGAAAAGACCTTGGCTATTCAGCTTATCTGTGCCCCTCTTGATTTTATAAACCTCTATAAGGTCATCTCTCATCCTCCGACACTCGAGGGAAAAAGTCTCAGTCTCTCCTTAAAATTCAAACCTTCCAGTCCTGGTAACATCCTTGGTCTAGTTGGGCACATTAGCGGTGCAGGCTTGGAGGGCCGAAGGGCCTGTTCCTGTGCTGTATTATTGTTCTTTGTTCTTTGTAAATCTGTAAAGACTCTTAAAACCTAGCTTTTAGTCACTTCCCCTTTTGGATCGGGTTTTCCCCTTGAACAACACTTTGTAAAATGCCTTGGGGTTTATTCCCACATTGCTGAGGGGGCTGGGTGTGTTGTTTGCTGGGGCCTTAGCTGTTTGTACTTGCAATGATCATAGCTGGCAGGGCAGGTTCAGCGGTGAGGACACGCTGCATATATAACACTCCCTGCCTGCCAACAAAAAAAGCATTCCACAAAGCTGTGTACCTGCACACAACCTGTAAACTCGTGGGTCTGGATTATGGCTAACCCCATGTAGCTATGCTTAGCTGCTAACTTGACCTGTGCTTGTAAAGCCACTGCTTAAAATAGCTACAATGGAGTTGGATTCGCCTGTTTATAGTGGGTTGGTGGCAGAGGACAATTATAATTGCTCGGGATCAGTGACTGACTTCATTTGCAGCCAAGTTTGTTCTGCCTCCGACTAGAAAAAGGCATGCCGTTACTTAGCATCTGATCGAACCACAGTGCTGTAAATACCTACTAGACAAGAAGGGATTGGCTGTATTTAGCACCATTGGGCTCCCTCAGAACAGCCCAACGTAGCTCACAAGGTGTGAATTGCTGTTTCCGAAGCATTGTCACCTGTCGTGGCAAAGTCGACAATCGGTTCGAGCACAGCAAGAGAGATATATGCTTGAAAACCTCATGTAAATTGAGTCTGTGTCTTATAAGTTCTGTTTGTGAACAGAATTCCCACTCACCTGAAGAAGGGGCTCAGAGCCTCGAAAGCTTGTGTGGCTTTTGCTACCAAATAAACCTGTTGGACTTTAACCTGGTGTTGTTAAACTTCTTACTGTGAAAACCTCAGCAGGGCTGACAACGCCTGTAGGGGAGAGAATAGAGCCAGCGTTTCGAGTCTAGCTGACGAAGTTCTGACGAAGGGTCATCTAGACTCAAAACATTGGCTCTATTCTCTCTCCACAGATGCTGTCAGAGCTGCTGAGCTTTTCCAGCATTTTCTGTTTTCGTTTCAGATTCCAGCATCCGCAGTATTTTGCTTTTATCTCAATTGAGATGAATGACCGGACAAACTGTCTGCGGTGGCATTGGTTGAAGAAAAAGATCGACTTACGTCTATATAGTGCCTTTCACTATGTCAAGGTGCTCCCGAGTGTTTGAGAGCTAATTAAATATTCCTGATGTGTATTCAGGAAAGGTGCCAGCCAGCTTGCACAATAAGCTCCAACAAACAGCAATGTGATAATGTGTATGGTGTTGATTGAGGGCTTGTCCCGGGACAGACTCCTCTGGTCATCTCCCAACAGTACGACGGGACTTGTATGTCGCTCTCGAGGGGACAAGTGGGGTTCTGGTTTAACAGTTTCGGCAGAATACTTTTCAAAAGGCATGAAACTTGCAAATGCTGACGTTCAGAGGGACTTGCGTGCACTTGTACAAGGAACACAAAGTTAGCATGCGGGTCCAGTAAGCAATTAGGAAAGCATGTTTGCCTTTACTGCCAGATGACGGGGCAGCACAGTGGGTTAGCTCTGCTGCCTCAGTGCCAGGGTTCGATTCCCAACTTGGGTCACTGTGTGTGGAGTCTGCACATTCTCCCCGTGTCTGCGTGCGTTTCCTCCGGGTGCTCCGGTTTCCTCCCACAGTCCGAAAGACATGCTGGTTAGGTGCATTGGCCGTGTTAAATTCCCGTGTACCCGAACAGGTGCTGGAGTGTGGCGATTGGGGGATTTTCGCAGTAACTTCATTGCAGTGTGAATGTAAGCCTGCTAATGTTGAGTGTGACACTAATAATAAATAAAATAAACCAGGAGTACAAGACTAAAGAAATCTAGTTACAATTGTGCAGGGCTTAGGTGAGACTACACCTGGAATACTGTGTGGAATACAGCCTTGGACTCCATATTAAATGGAGGATTTAGAGTAAGAAGTCTCCCAACACCAGGTTAAAGTCTAACAGGTTTATTTGGTATAACGAGCTTTCGGAGCGCTGTTCCTTCGTCAGGTGAGTGAAGAAGCATGGACTCACCTGATGAAGGAGCAGCGCTCCGAAAGCTCGTGATACCAAATAAACCTGTTGGACTTTAACCTGGTGTTGTGAGACTTCTTACTGTGCCCACCCCAGTCCAATGCCGGCATCTCCACATCTTTGGACACCAAGGGGCAATTTAGCATGGCCAATCCACCTAACCTGCACATCTTTGGACAGCAAGAAGTCTCCCAACACCAGGTTAAAGTCCCACAGGTTTATTTGGTACCACAAGCTTTCGGAGCGCTGCTCCTTCATCAGGCGAGTGATGAAGCATGGACTCACCTGACGAAGGAGCAGCACTCCGAAAGCTCATTGTACCAAATAAACCTGTTGGACTTTAACCTGGTGTTGTGAGACTTCTTACTGTGCCCACCCCAGTCCAACGCCGGCATCTCCACATCAGGACGATTCAGACACAGGGACCTGTTGTCCACAAACAAAAAGACATCTTTTGTGCCTCTTTTGGGATACCCGGGACCCTGTTGCTCACTGGTTCTACTGGTTCCAGTGGACTCACTGGTTTCTACACTGCAACACCTCAGCCAGAGGCTAATCTTTCTCTTGCAGCACCAATTGTTGTTGAGATTTGGTACTCGTGTTTGTCCCGATGAGCACGAGATGAAGAGCTTGGACGATACGTCTCTGTTCTCAGCAATACGTCAACTTGTCTTCACTTGTGTCGCACAATGGACCCAGTAACGCTCTCAAAGACAACAATCTGCTGCTCTGTGAGCAGATGTGGAGGATTCCACAGCGTCAGGAGCGAGGAAAGGCTATTTTTGAACAGCAAGACCTAGTTACTGTTTAATGCAGCTTCCTCTACACGAGCCTAATCTTGTTTGTTTCCTTTCCCCTCAATGCTGGGCACTCGGCAGTTCCTCAGTTAACTTCCTCAGTTTGTGAAAGATATCAAGCCCCGGCCTCTCCTTCCTCAAAATTAAAAACACCAAATTTAAAGCTTTTGACGGTTGTGTGGCAGCTGCTTTTTATAACAGATTACGATTCGGGAGTATTCCTGAGAGGAGTATTTGATGGTCTATTTGGACTAGCTGGGTAGCTCTTTCAGGAGCTGGTACAGCTATGATGGGCTGAATGGCCTCCTGTGCTGTAAGATTCTATGAGTAATTGCGTGTGCGCGCTGCCCCTACGTATTTACCCTGCTAACACTAAGGGGCAATTTAGCATGGCCAATCCACCTAACCTGCACATCTTTGGACTATGGGAGGGAACCGGAGCACCCGGAGGAAACCCACGCAGACACAGGGAGAACTTGCAGACTCTGCACAGACAGTGACCCCAGGCTGGAATTGAACCGGGTTCCCTGGTGCTAACCACCGTGCCCTCTCTAAAAATCTTATACAAGATGCTCAGCTTGAGCAATGGGGGCTTTTCTCTTTCATTGGCATTGTCAAGGTTAAGGGGGTCGGACGCCAGAGGTCGTAAAGAGATCATGGGGATTTACTGGATAAATAACAGGTTCAATCTACTGTTCGACGAGATAGCAAGGAGAACACACAAACTGACGGTACCACGGAAAGAACGGAGCAAAATACTGTCACTCAAAGACTGATTACAATCCGGAATTAATTTTCTACTGCAAGCCAAAGAAATGAAGTGCTTGAAGAAAAGAGGAACTATTTGAGGGAGCAGCACTGTGGCTTTATATCAGATAACTCATGTGGTACAGGGTGTGGTTTATGAGCCAAATAGCTCGAATCCGATCAACATGCCACAGAGGCTTTCCAATATCAGTGATCGGTTCTGCATTTGGCTATACTTTGTATACAAACTGTAAGCTTGATAAAAGTCCCTTTTACAAGAATATTGGACTTTAATCATTGGCCGACCTGTCTGCTTCCTGATCTGTTTTGTCCGCTGTTTGTGTAAAACAGATGACAAAGAAAAGCGACAGTTACACCAGCAATGGGAACAGCACCTCCTCAAAAGACAGTAATATGCTTCCGACATTCAGAATCGCATCTTTCTCTAGTTTCCCTTCCATCTCCCCTCGACAATCAGACCCACCTCCTCCCACCCTATTCTTCTCCTGTGCTAAACTGCTGAACGTCCAAGTCTCCTGTTCCCCATGGTAGTCGTTATCAGCCTTCAGGTACTGTACCTCTCTCCTTCAAATCTGTCAAGAGAGTCAGAGAGTGGTGACAGCACAGCAAGGAGGCCATTCGAGTCCATGCCAGCTCTTTGCAAAGGCAGGTCAGTTAGTCCCACTCCCTCACCGTTTCCCTGGTAAAGGCCAGATTCCATGAACAAATCAATTTGAAAAAACCCATAGTAAAACACCAAACACAAATGGCTACATCTGAAGAGCAGCTACTGTTACGCAAGAAAACACCACCTATCCTGCTCAGAACGACTCCACAAACACAAATGGGATGAACGAGTAGTTAAACATTTCTTTAGTTACATAGAAACTAGAAGCAGCAGTCGTCCATTCAGCCCTTCTAGCCTGCTCCGCCATTCATTTTGATCATGGCTGATCATTGAATTCAATATCCTGATTCCGCTCCCCCCCCCCCGGATCCCTCTAGCCCCAAGAACGATATCTAATTTCTTCCTGAAATCACACAACATTTCGGCCTCAACTACTTTCTGTGGGAGTGCATTCCACCACTCTCTGGGTGAAGAAATTTCTCCTTACCTCAGTCCTAAAAGGTTTACCCCCTTATCCTCAAACTATGACCCCCTAGTTCTGGACTCCCCCCACCATCGGGAACATTCTTTCTGAATCTACCCTGTCCTGTCAGAACAGTGGCACAGTGGGTTAGCACTGCTGCCTCACAGCGCCAGGGACCCGGGTTCAATTCCGGCCTCGGGTCACGTTCTCCCCGTGTCTGCGTGGGTTTCCTCCGGGTCCTCCGGTTTCCTCCCACACTCCAAAGATGTGAGGGTTAGGTTGAGTGTCCATGCAAAATTGCCTATTGTCAGGGAGATTAGCAGGATAAATATGAGTTTACAGGAGAGGGCCTGGGTGGGATGGTTGTCAGTGCAGGCTCGATGGGCCGAATGGCCTCCTTGTGCACTGGAGGGATTCTATGACTCTAAATTTTATAAGTTTCTATGAGATCCCCTCTCACTCTTCTAAACTCCAGCAAATATAATCCTAACCCACTTAGTCTCTCCTCATGTAAAGAACAAAGAAAATTACAGCACAGGAACAGGCCCTATGGCCCTCCAAGCCTGCACCGACCATGCTGTCCGACTGAACTAAAACCCCCTACCCTTCCGGGGACCATATCCCTCTATTCCCATCCTATTCATATATTTGTCAAGATGCCCCTTAAAAGTCACTGTAGTATCCGCTTCCACTGCCTCCCCCGGCAGTGAGTTCTTGGCACCCACCACCCTCCGTGTAAAAAACTTGCCTCGTACATCTCCCTTAAACCTTTGCCCCCTCGTAATTGACTCTTCCACCCTGGGGAAAAAGCTCCTGACTATCCACTCTGTCCATGCTTCTCATAATCTTGTAGACTTCTATCAGGTCGCCCCTCAACCTCCGTCGTTCCCGTGGCAGATCTGCCATCCCATGAGACACTGGTTGAGGGAGGGACGATGGCCAAGACATCAGGAGGGCTCACCGATCATCTCGGAATCATACTGTGCACAAAAGCCTTGAGCCAGTGATCGTTCGCTCGAGTGGTGAGCGAACACTGAGCTGGGAATTATTTTTACACTTCAATAAAATTCCAGGTGAATACGAGGGAAATTAAAGGTGTTTCCTGAGCATTGCCTGCAAGGCTTGAAAGTAAAAGGATAGAAAAGAGACCAAATAACATCGGACATCTGGCTAGCATGAAGAGTTAAACAAATACAGGCGAGTGTTTACATACACCCTGCAGTAATACACGGTCACCATACATTCTTTTGTTTGTGACAGTGATTCTAAATCAGTGCTGAGTTAACCACGCTTACTTAATGTGTCTTAGCAGTTCATTCACACAACTGATGGATGACTTTACTGTCAAAGTACATAAGAGCGGAGTTATCAGGAATTCTGGCCCCATGGACGGTTCATTGCATTTATCTGTCAAGTAGCTAGTCCAGACAAAAAGAAAAAGACCCCCTCAATTCCACTTTATGTTCAACAGACCAACTGAGAGTCAGCAGGGCTAGCGAACAGTGGCGTTCACAAGGGACAATGTAGACCGCACGGAGTTTAGGCACAGGAAACAAATTGGACCAGAGTGCTAGAAGACCTCAGTAGGTCCGACAGCATCTGTGGAGAGAGAACAGAGCTAATGTTTCGAGTCAGGGTGACCGTGCGTCAGAACTCTTTGAATTGTACTCTCTCACTGGGAGATATTGCTGCTGAGGAACACGGGGTGAAAAGCAGAGCAAGGGTTTCTCAAGTAGTCAGATTCCCGTCAATATTTTCAGGCTTGCTTCAACTCAGTCAGAGTTTTACAGCACAGAAAGAGGCCCTTCAGCCCATCGTGTCTGCGCCCACCATCAAGCACCTGTTATTCTAATCCCACGTTCCAGCACTTGGTCCGTAGCCTTGCATGCTGCGGCGTTTCAAGCGATCATCTAAACGCTCCTCTAATGTGGTGAGGGTTCCCGCCTGGACGTGAGGGTTCAATCTGGGTGATATCAGTAAAGTGAAGAGCTGTGCATGTTTATAACCAAGGAGATCTTAAGCTCGTTTACAGACGAAAGGCTTGTGGTAAACGTCGCAGTCCACAGCACTCTAGACAGTTACTTTGCCTTGAAGCTAAAGATGACAATTCCCATTAGCCGGCTACGTCCGTCGGAATGATTTGGTCGCTCTGGACAAGAACGGTTTCAGCTTGCAGCAAGCAGATGACACACAGGCTGGAAACTAGCATGAGCCTAATTGAATCCAGCAGATGCTCCCACAATGTCAGTAACCCAAACATCACTGAAAACATGGTAACACACCATGCTGAACACCAGCAAAGCAACTGGAATGTAGAGAGTCTCCTAAAACACTTCACACGGAGGACAGTCACTGGGACATTGTAAATAAGGTGGCACGAGTTAACAAATTTGCTGTGAATTAAAATTTGTGAGTAGGCTGTCACAATACAGATTGTAAAACAGTCTCCCTCATTCAATCCGGTTTCCTTAAGCTCCTTAATCATTGAGCAGGAGGCACGTGGGAGATAATCTCTATGGTCCAAATCCCGTCATTGTTCTGTGGATAGCTACAATTTTACAAGTGTCGCATCTTGACGCTCAAACCATCATGTGTGGGGCCATGGTTCATTGACAAGCTCTTCCCGTCCTGCCGAGCTCTCGGCTGAAGGTAAAATACTGTGGATATGGGATGTGAAACAATATGCTGGAAAATCAGCAGGTTTGACAGCATCTGTGGATAGTGAATAGAGTAAGAGTTTTAACAACACCAGGTTAAAGTCCAACAGGTTTATTTGGTAGCAAATGCCATTAGCTTTTGGAGCGCTGCTCCTTCGTCAGATGGAGTGGAAATCTGCTCTCAAACAGGGCACAGAGACACAAAATCAAGTTACAGAATACTGATTAGAATGCGAATCTCTACAGCCAGCCAGGTCTTAAAGATACAGACAATGTGAGTGGAGGTGAAACGATAGTGAATAGAGCCAACACTGCAAGTCTGGATGGCTCTTTGTCTGAACTGATGAACGGTCATCCAGACTCGCGATGTTGGCTCTATTCTCTCTCCACAGGTGCTGTCAGACCAGCTGAGATTTTCCAGCATTTTCTGTTTTTTGCACCACGTTCTCAGCACTGACTTTGGGACTTGAGCCACTACCAGATCAAGACCCTGTTTGCTTCTTCATGGACGCAATAGACAGCAGGCAGAAGCTCCGTGATGAGCTTTTCTGTGGCACGTACTGGTAATCGCGGGTTGAGGAGACTGCCACCTGTTTGGGAGCTTACGTGCATACCTCCTGTCACGCCAGCCTTTGCCTTCTGAAGCATCAAATCGAAGAGAACATGGAAATGGGTTAGTACCAGAACACTCTCCGCCAATGGAGGCCGGGAATCTGTGCGAGAGGGAACCAGACTGCTTGAGCTCACCTTTCTAGCTTTTGTTTAGATGACAAAGAATGGCAAGGAACCTATCAAGGTAGCATCTTCACAGCCCATCTGACTGGCTGTAATTAAACACCCGTGATCCACAAAAGTGGCACTCAGATCCATTTTGTTCTCCACACTGCCACTCGCAGCACATGTCTCCAGTCTCCCTGATGGCTTGGAATCTGCATTGGCTTTCAGGGAATCTGCACTGCCTTCAGCTAGTGCTGGGACATGGAATCCCCGCGGCCAAGGATTTACCTGGAATGCAGATTGTGATTCCTCTGCTCTGACGAAGGGTCATCCAGACTCAAAACGTTGGCTCTATTCCCTCTCCCACAGATGCTGTCAGACCTGCTGAGATTTTCCAGCATTTTCTGTTTTTCTCTCAGATTCCAGCATCCGCACTATTTTGCTTTTATCGAAGGTGATTCCTCTCACGGGATCTAGGCTGAGGTATCTAAATGGATACAAAATTGGCTTCTGTGGTTGTCGAGGGTTGTTTTTCAAACTGGAGGCTGTGTGTGCCTCAGGGATCAGTGCTGGGTCCACTGTTATTTGTCATTTACACTAATGATTTGGGTGACAATATAGGAGGCATGGTTAGTAAGTTTGCAGATGACATCAAGATTGGTGGCGTAGTGAACAGTGAAGAAGGTTATCTTGGATTGCAACGGGATCTTGATCAATTGGGCCAGTGGGCTGACGAATGGCAGATGGAGTTTAATTTAGACAAATGCGAGGTGATGCATTTTGGTAGATTGAACCAGGGCAGGACTTACTCAGTTAATGGTAGGGCGTTGGGGAGAGTTATAGAACAAAGAGATCTAGGGGTACATGTTCATAGCTCCTTGAAAGTGGAGTCACAGATGGACAGAGTGGTGAAGGCGGCATTCGGCATGCTTGGTTTCATTGGTCAGAAAGAACATTTAATACAGGAGTTGGGACGTCTTGTTGAAGTTGTACAAGACATTGGTAAGGTCACGCTTGGAATATTGTGTACAGTTCTGGTCACCCTATTATAGAAAGGATATTGTTAAACTAGAAAGAGTGCAGAAAAGATTTACTCGGATGCTACCGGGACTTGATGGTTTGAGTTATAAGGAGCGGTTGGATAGACTGGGACTTTTTTCTCTGGAGCGTAGGGGGCTGGGGGATGATCTTATAGAGGTCTATGAAATAATGAGGGGCACAGATCAGCTAGATAGTCAATATCTTTTCCCAAAGGTAGGGGAGTCTAAAACTAGAGGGCACAGGTTTAAGGTGAGAGGGGAGAGATACAAAAGTGTCCAGAGGGGCAATTTTTTCACACAGAGGGTGGTGAGTGTCTGGAACAAGCTGCCAGAGGTAGTAGTAGAGGTGGGTACAATTTTGTCTTTTTAAAAGCATTTAGACAGTTACATGGGTACGATGGGTAGAGAGGGATATGGGCCAAATGTGGGCAATTTGGATTAGCTTAGGGGTTTAGAAAAAAGGGTGTCATGGACAAGTTGGGCCGAAGGGCCTGTTTCCATGCTGTAAACCTCTGTGACTCTCTGACCCTGCAGTTTGAGCAGTCAGACTTTTCTCTCCCATTTGTTTTTTTACAGTAGCGAAGGCAGAAACAAAGATTCAAGGTGGCACCGGAGCGAGGCAACCTCCTGCAAGCTCTCCCCAGCACACCCTCTAATTCTATCCTCTTAGAACTGTATTCTAACTCTCTCATCATGCTCTTGGATCTTTCTCTACACCCTAGCTATGACAGTAACACTATATTCTGCTCCCTCTCCTTTCCTTCTCCCCGATATACTCTATGAATTGTATGCTTTGTAAAGTAAAGTTTATTTATTAGTCACAAGTAAGGCTTGCACTGCAATGAAGTTACTGTGAAATTCCCCTAGTCGCCACACTCCGGCGCCTGTTCAGATCAATGCACCCTAACCAGCACGTCTTTCAGACAGTGGGAGGAAAACCGGAGCACCCGGAGGAAACCCACGCAGACATGGGGATAACGTGCAGACTCCGCACAGACAGTCACCCAAGCCAGGAATCGAACCCGGGTCCCTGGCACTGTGAAGCAGCAGTGCTAACCACTGTGCCACCTTGCCGCTTTGTCTGTATAGCGCGCAGGAAACAATACTTTTCACCATATCCCAGCACATATGACAATAATAAATCAAATATTAAGTTGATCTTTCCCTACACCCTAGCTATGACTGTGACACTACATTCTGCACCCTCTCCTTTCCTTCTCCCCTATGTATTCTATAAACGGTATGCTTTGTCTGTATAGCGCGCAAGAAACAATATTTTTCCAAATGTGATGATAAATCAAATCAAACCCTCACCGCATTTAAAACCCCCTGGGATGTTACACCAGGGAACTGGTATGACCTACAGGCTATGGTTCACGAACTGGAAAGTAGGATACTGCCAGGAGAGCCCTTTTCCTGTCAGTACAGAGAAAATAGGCCAAACGGTCTCCTTTTTGAGCTATAACTGTTCGACAATTTTCAGATAATCTCGAACTAATAGCGGCACAAAGAGCGTCCCCATCCGGGCTTTGGCAAATGGAAGTGCTCGGGTGAATTTGCGAAATATGTTCGCCAACGCCCTCCTAAATGATCTCGAAACAAGGTTTCTCGTGAGAAAGATGCCCAGTAACTCAGGCCAACCCTCAGCATTTGTGCATGAACATCTTAGAATGGAATCGCTGATTTGGCAAAATCCTTCGAATTATGGCTGCTGTTAAATTGTTCACGTTTTCTACCAAGTCAGCAATCTCCAAAGTTGTGCTGCACTGATGAGTCAGTCGTGATTCTCTCCTTACTCACCTAATCTTCCATTGTTCCCTTTATCAGTTTATCTAACATGCTATCTGCTCACATTAGCACCTCCTTACCAACAATCTCACGCTATCAGAATCAACCCTCATTCCAAATTATTATTAGCACAACAGTCTGGAAGTCGGGGAAGGTTTTGGAATGGCTTTGCCCTTGCATACCAGTCAGCGTGCGCGCTTCCATTACAGATGCAATGTGGGCAAAACTATCTAATAATTGAAGAGCTGGCATTGAGCTGGACAATCTTTGCGGAAATGACACGGAGGTTTGATGCTACATTTCCTTTTTGGCCGTGGTGTCGACAGCGGCCTGCATTTGGTAGCAGCAAGGTAAAGCTCTCTCCCTATCGGAAATCCACCAGAGTAAACGGATTCTACAGGCACTGCTGCCCAAGCAGACAGATCAGGGACGGGAGTAGGCCATGCAGCCCCTCGGGAATGTTGCCCCTTTCTGGCTCCATTTACCACGGTGCAGAAGGAGGCCATTTGGCCCACCGAGTCTGCACAATGCCACCCAGGCCCTATCCCCGTAACCCCACATATTTACCCCGCTAATCCCTCTAACCTACGCATCCAGGGACACTGAGGGGCAATTTAGCATGGCCTAATCAACCTAATCTGCACATCTTTTGGAGTGAGGGAGGAAACCGGAGCACCCGGAGGAAACCCACGCAGACACGGGGAGAACGTGCAGACTCCACACAGACAGTGACCCAAGCCGGGAATCGAACCCAGGTTACTAGAGCTGTGAGGCAGCAGTGTTAACCACCGTGCCGCCCCTATTAATTTAGCTGCCGTTGCTCTGGATGTCAGGATACCTTTTGCTATTACCCTCAAATTGTGGAAATTTCAATTGTCACAGCTCCCTTAGGAGTTCCAGATTCCCACTCGGCAGGTGAAAGAATGCTCCCCATTTCCACTGGCCTCATGCTAAGGGCTGAATGGTCTGCCTGTGTACCTATTTCTTACGGTCTTAATTTTGAAGTGAAAGGTGGTCCCAGAGTTTGCTCCCCAGACTCTGCCAAGGTACACAAGAATAGGAGGATATTAACTAGCATCCCTATGGAAGGAACAATAGCAGTCTGGATGTCTGCAGTGTGCCTTTTTGGAAACAGCCAGTAGGCCCTTAGTGTCCCAAGATGGAATAGCCATGGCAAATGTGTGGAGTTACGGGGATAGGGTGGGGTAGAGGCCCTGGGTAAGGTACAGGGGAGGACAGGTTTGGGCTTAGCTTGACACCCCCACCTAGCATCTTTGGTGGGAAAGGGTAGAACCGCCAAGAATGGAGGCATAGACTATTTTCTAAATGGGAAAATGTCGAGGAAATCAGAAGCACAAAGGGACTTGGGAGTCCTTGTTCAAGATTCTCTCAAGGTTAACGTGCAAGATCAGTCGGCACTTAGGAAGGCAAATGCAATGTTAGCATTCATGTTGAGAGGGCTAGAATACAAGAGCAGGGATGTACTTCTGAGGCTGTAGAAGGCTCTGGTCAGACCCCATTTGGAGAATTCTGAGCTGTTTTGGGCCCCATATCCAAGGAAGGATGTGCCGGCCTTGGAAAAGTCCAGAGGAGGTGGGGCGGGGGGGGGGGTGGTGCCTCACAGCTTGAATGGTGGAGCAGACTCGATGGGCCGAGTGGCCTAATTCTGCTCCTATGTTAGTATGGTCTAAGACTTTTGCTGCATATACAATATAGAACATTACAGCGCAGTACAGGCCCTTCGGCCCTCGATGTTGCTCCGACCAGTGAAACCAATCTAAAGCCCATCTAACCTACACTATTCCAATATCATCCATATGTTTATCCAATGACCATTTAAATGTTCGCAATATCCAAGCAAGAGTGACACCCGATGGTCAGGAAAGACGGGAAGACAACTGGGGAAAAAGGAGTGAATGGAATTGTGATGCACGTGCGCAGAATGACGTATGGTAGCAGGGCAGGGGAGTAAATGAACGAGAGGGGAGCGCAGGATTAACAACGATGCATCATTCATTTATAACAGATCGATTTTCTTTTCGGAATTGGAATTTTAGCTTCCATTTTTGCTTTGTTACCGCATTAGAAGTTGCGAATGATTACGCAAACCTCCTAGCAAATCGATAGCATGGGTCAAAGGGCCTTTCTCTCTGTGCTGTAAAGCTTTATGACTCTATCCGACCGCAAAGAGAAATCACCAGCAACAAAACACAGCTTCTCAGTCTTCATGCGGGGAGAAACGGTAAAGAACGCACGTTAAATTCTGCGCGTGTTTAACTCTGAAAGCTGAAGCATTTCCGGTGTTCATACTCAGTGGGGGGAAAGAGTTCCTCTTATCCGAATCGGCATTGACAGCGTGAAGGCTCTGCAGGCAGCTACTCACAATCGCGACCTCGGCGAGTCGTGGTCGTTCATGGTCACGTCGCCATCCTCATCTTCGAACCGTGCGCGGAGATTGGACCCCCCGCCGCCTCGAATCCGTGATTTGTGAGTTGCCTCGCTGTACATCTTCCCCCGGAAAGGGCCGCGCCCTTTCTTTTTCCGAACGGGAAAACCACCCCCAACTCGGTCATCGTGTTCTGGAAGAAAAAAAAGTTCAATGTTAAAAAAAATATAAGTACAACTCAGACTGGAGGACCATGAAAAAGTCTTAGTCACAGGAAGGGTTGAGCTGATTTCGAATTAAAGTCACTTTAGGAGCAGCTACCTTAGTGTTTGAAAAATTAATAGAACGTCTAAAATGCTTGGAAACGTCAGAATTTCAACACCCTGAAACATAATTGATTAAAATCCATTTAGGGGTGGCACAGTGGGTTAGCACTGCTGCCTCACAGCGCTAGGGACCCGGGTTCGATACCCGGCTTGGGTCACTGTCTGTGTGGAGTCTGCATGTTCTCCCCGTGTCTACGTAGGTTTCTTCCGGGTGCTCCGGTTTCCTCCCACACTCCGAAAGACGTGTTGGTTAGGTGCATTGGCCGTGCTAAATTGCCCCTTGGTGTCCAAAGATGTGCAGGTTAGGTGGATTGGCCATGCTAAATTGCCCCTTGGTGTCCAAAGATGTGCGGGTTAGGTGGATTGGCCATGCTAAATTGCCCCTTTGTGTCAGTGGAATTTGCAGGGTAAATAAATGGGATTACGGGGATAGGGCCTCAGTGGGGTTGTTGTCGTCAAGTGCAGGCTCGATGGACGGAATGGCCTCCTCCTGCACCGTAGGGTTTCAATGAAAATACATTTACTTGCAGTTCCCACGATGGCCCATTGAGTGACGGCCAGACAGTCCCAAAAGGCAGGGCCTTGGTTTCTACCTGTGCTCAGAATCACAGAATGATCACAGCATAGAAGGAGGCCGTTCGGCCCATTGTGTCCACGCTGGCTTTCCAAATGAGTAATTTACTCAATAGCCAACCTCAGCTGGGGGGCGGCGTAGTAGGTTCTACAACTGGAAGCTGTGCTTCTCTCTGGGTTGAGGGATGGAACAATCAGGCTGGTCACTGCTCTTGGCCTGTCATCCGAATGCTGGGAAATAAATGTTGCGTCGCCATCAGGAGAGAACAGGGCGGAGCTGAGCTGCAATGATCTCAATGAAGGGAGACACAGGCTAAGGTTCACGGTCAGTTTTGAGTGTTGCAGAAAGGCCCAGCAGGGGCCAGTGTCTCCAAGGACTTTGCATGCGTTCCAGCAGCTAGTTCAAAGCTGCTTTCAAGCTACGCAAAGAACCAAGATAGTATCAGCAACCATCAGCACCTTGATCTGATGCAGAAGGTCGCGACTTAATGGAAAAAAACGTCAGGGTTTAAGGCTAGCGGTTGGAAAGAGTCTGACAAAAACACTAGCATTGTTCAGATGGATCTCATATAAATATTATATAAAAACAGCTACACAGGGTCTCCTGACGCTTTCAGCCAGAAGAAAGACGTGGGGACATTTCAAGAGGAAAAGCTTATATTTAGTGTGAGTATTTTATACTTAGTTATTTTTTAATTCATGGCTGGCCAGCATTTATTGCCCATTCCTAATTGCCCGTGAGAAGGTGGTGGTGAGCTGTCTTCTTGAAACGCTGCAGTAGTGATTGAGTGTCACACTTGGCCATTTCAGAGTCAACCACATTGCTAAAACTCTGGAGTCACATGTAGGCCAGACCAGGTAAGGATGGCAGACTTCCTTCCCTAAAGGACATTAGTGAACCAGGTGAGTTTTTCCGACAATCGACAATGGTTTCATGGTCATCAGTAGATTCTTAATTCCAGATATTTATGGGAACTACCAATTCAGATATCAAAAGATGACATTAAACTTTAAAGTTTATTTATTAGTGTCACAAGTAGGCTTATTGGAATGAAGTTACTGTGAAAATCCCCCAGTCGCCACACCTGTTCGGGTTACACTGAGGGAGAATTTAACACGGCCAATGCACCCTAACCAGCACGTCTTTTGGATTGTGGGAGGGAAACCGGAGCACCCGGAGGAAACCCCACGCAGACACGGGGAGAATGTGCAGACTCTGCACAGACAGCGACCCAAGCCGGGAATCGAATCCAGTGGTCACTGTGCCACCCATTATCTGATGTCACAGTAAAGGGGAAAAAAAACCTGCTTGAAGTGAACTGACGGTTTTGAAAGATTTTCCAAGATTTTTCAACTGGTATAAATTGTGGGCTTTGGAGTTACCCCCCAGTCGATTATCTCTATTAAAGTCAACCCTCAAAATTAAAACCACGCATCTTGCTCCTTTCAGATACACATTCACAAGATTAGCTAGTCAGAGGGCCTTTCATGTGGTCAGTCAGAGTGCACTATCCGTCTGTGCCACAACATTGCAGGATGAGGGCCCAAAACACATGACCTGGGCAGTACCGAGGGGGTGCTGCACTGCTGAATATGCCACTCTTCAAGCCAGATGTTAAACCAAAGCCACGTCCCACCTTTGCCAGGTTGACATCAAAGACCCACAACACGAGCTATTCGCGTTCCGGTCAATATTCCTCCCTCCACAACATCACTGACAGATCAACTCATTGCAGTTTGCATTGTACAAACTGGCTGGTGCATTCCCCTACAATGCAATTGTAGCAGCATTTCGAAAATGTGTCACTAGCTACAAGTGCTTAGGTATGAAGGGAGGTCATAAAAAGAGCCATGCCAAGTGTAAACTTTTCTTTACTGAAGAATTTTCGATATGTAGGTTTCTCAGGTCTGGTGTTTTGCTACAGCTAACTTATAACTCAACAACTGCAAGTTGCTGCTGTGAATACCTGCTGTTGAGCTGTGGACACACTCCTGATCTCACGCAACATCCAGAAATGCAGCTTTCCAGCAGAGATTGCAAGGCGGAATCATAGAATTCCTACTTTGCGGAAGGAGGCCATTCGGCCCATCGAGCCTGCACCGACACCAATCCCACCCAGGCCCTATCCCCGTAACCTCACGCATTTACCGTGCTAGTCCCCCTGACATTTAAGGACAATTTAGCATGGCCAATCCCCACCAAACCTGCACATCTCTGGACAATAAGGGGCAATTTAGCATGGCCAATCCACCTAACCTGCACATCTTTGGACACTAAGGGGCAATTTAGCATGGCCAATCCACCAAACCTGCACATCTTTGGACACTAAGGGACAATTTAGCATGGCCAATCCACCTGACGTGCACATCTTTTGACTGTGGGAGGAAACCGGAGCACCCGGAGGAAACCCACGCAGACACGGGGGGAGAACGTGCAAACTCCACACAGACAGTTACCCGAGGCCGGAATCGAGCCTGCGTCCCTGGTGCTGTGAGGCAGCAGTGTTAATCACTGTGTCGCCCCGAATCAGGAGCAGTTAGTTTCCTAACCACTAACCATTGTTTGTTGGCTCAGACAGGTAAACATGACTGATAAGTCAGTCGGGGAACTTTTGCACTCGTGACCTGGTTCCACAGTGCCTGCATCAAGTGGGCCAATGAGAATTAACCGCAATTTGCAAAACAGTTGCCGCAACCCCTTGAAGATGAAGAGAGAGCGAGAAGGATTGCGACAGAAACAGCTCTGGAAGGCACTGCAGTCCAGTCAACTGCACAGAAAACATTCTACCGGTTAGAATGCCACACTTACTAACCATTAACTTCATGGAGAAAGAGAGAACAGAACGGCCAGCAATCCTTACTACCGTCTAACGGACCACACAGGGGTGGCACGGCGGCTAACACTGCTGCCTCACACTGCCAGGGACCCGGGTTCGATTCCGGCCTCGGGTCACTGTCTGTGTGGAGTCTGCACGTCCCCCCCCCCCCCCCCCCCCCGCCTCCCGCCCCCCGCCGTGTCTGCGTGGGTTTCCTCCAGGTACTCTGGTTTCCTCCCACAGTTTGAAAGGCGTGCTGGTTAGGGTGCTAAATTCTCCCTCAGTGTTACCCGAACAGGCGTCGGGGTGTGGCGACTAGGGGGATTTCACAGTAGCTTCATTGCAGTGTTAATAACGTAAGCCCACTTGTGACACCAATAAATAAACTAAAACAACATTGGAAGGGTGTCAACGGGTACAAGGCAAGGTTTGGCATGTCTTAGTGATAGCCGCCCCCACAGATGAATAACTTGTCAACAGCTGCTGCCTAGACTCAAGAGGAAGGGTGGACAATGGAGTAAAGGGCTGGGATGAAGGAGCAAGCGCTCCAGCATTGCCTCAGCAGGGACAAAACTGAAGCAAAACAAACTCTGGTGTCCTATAAAAGGGACCAGAGTGTCTTTGAACATACCACTTAACAATAACCGCAAGAGCAAGAAAAACATTTCATTCCTTAAAGCTGGGCCTGGCCCAGTGTGAAAGCTGAAAGACTCTGAACAGAAAAGGCCTGCCCCTCAGTTTGAGAGCAACAGTATTTCACCAACTGTGCCAGCGGTTTTGTTTAAAGACCACATGCCAAAATATATAGCAATATTCCTCCAATAGTGAAACGCCGGGTTATGTACAGCTGGGAGCTGTGGTTTGATTAGAGTTTGGGCTTTAAGAACAAAGAACAATACAGCACAGGAACAGGCCCTTCGGCCCTCCAAGCCCGCGCCGCTCCCTGGTCCAAACTAGACCATTCTTTTGTATCCCTCCATTCCCACTCCGTTCATGTGGCTATCTAGATAAGTCTTAAACGTTCCCAGTGTGTCTGCCTCCACCACCTTGCCCGGCAGCGCATTCCAGACCCCCACCACCCTCTGTGTAAAATACATCCTTCTGATATCCGTGTTAAACCTCCCCCCGCCTCACCTTGAACCTATGACCCCTCGTGAACGTCACCACCGACCTGGGAAAAAGCTTCCCACCGTTCACCCTATCTATGCCTTTCATAATTTAATACACCTCTATTAGGTCACCCCTCATCCTCCGTCTTTCCAGTGAGAACAACTCCAGTTTACCCAATCTCTCCTCATAACTAAGCCCTTCCATACCAGGCAACATCCTGGTAAACCTCCTCTGCACTCTCTCCAAAGCTTTAAGCATGGTTTAGTAATCTGGCCAATTCTCTTCTCCCTCCTGCTTTGCTGGGATACAGTTTCACAGCCAATTCCCCCCACCCCCCACTCAAGTGACCACACTTCAACATCACTCCCAACCTCTGTAACTTCCTCCAGCCCACAACCCTCCCAAGATCTCTGCGCTCCTCCTATTCTGGCCTCTTGCGCACTCTGATGTTAACCACCAAGCCATTGGCGGCCACGTCTTCAGCTGCCTGGGGCCCTAAGCTCTGGAATTCCCTCCCCATACCGCTCTTGCCTCTCTACCAGTCCTTCCCTCAAAATTAATTCTCCTCACATTCTACCACTTTGACCAGGTTTTTGAGCACCAGAGATCGTCCCTGGACTGGTTGTCAAATTATTCTTGATAAGACTATAAGATACAGGAGCAGATTTAGGCCACTCGGCCCATCGAGTCTGCTCCGCCATTCAATCATGGCTGATATTAATCTCATCTCCATTCTCCTGCCTTTTCCCATATCCCTTGATCCCCTTATTGATCAAGAACCTATCTATCTCTGTCTTAAAGACATGATGTGGAGTTGCTGGCGTTGGACTGGGGTAGGCACAGAAAGTAGTCTCACAATGCCAGGTTAAAGTCCAACAGGTTTATTTGGTAGCACAAGCTCTTGGAGCACTGTCCCTTCATCAGGTGAGTGATGAAGGGGCAACTCTCCGAAAGCTCGTGCTACCAAATAACCCTGTTGGACTTTAACCTGGTGTTGAGAGACTACTTACTGTGTCTTAAAGACTCAATGACCTGGCCTCCACAGCCCTCTGTGGCAATGAGTTCCACAGATTCACCACACTCTGGCTGAAGAAATTCCTCCTCATCTCAGTTTTAAAGGAGCGTCCCTTCACTGAGGCTATGCCCTCGAGTTCGAGTCTCTCCCACTAGTGGAAACATCCTCTCCAAGTCCACTCTATCCAGGGCCCCTCAGTATTCTGTAAGTTTCAATTAGATCCCCCCCCTCATCCTTCTAAACTCCATCGAGTACAGTCCCAGAGTCCTCAAACGCTCCTCATACGACAAACCCTTCATTCCTGGGATCATTCTTGTGAACCTCCTCTGGACCCCCTCCAAGGCCAGCACATCCTTCCTTAGATACGGGGCCCAAAACTGCTCACAATATCCAAATGGGGTCTGACCAGAGCCTTATACAGCCTCAGAAGTACATCCCTGCTCTTGTATTCTAGCCCTCTCGAAATGAATGCTAACATTGCATTTGCCTTTCTAACTGCCAACTGAACCTGAACGTTAACCTCAAGAGAGTCCTGAACCAGGACTCCCAAGTCCCTTCAGATTTCCGAAGCCTCTCTCCATTTAGAAAATAGTCTACGCCTCTATTCTTCCTACCAAAGCGCATAACCTCACACTTTCCTACATTGTGATCCATCTGCCACTTCTTTGCCCACTCTCCTAGCCTGTCTAAATCATTCTGCAGCACCCCCCCGCCCCACTTCCTCAATACTACCTGCCCCTCTACAAATCTTTGTATCAGCCACAAATTTAGCAACCATGCTCTCAGTTCCATCTTCCAGATCATTAATGTATATCGTGAAAAGTTGTGGTCCCAACACTGACCCCTGAGGCACACCACTAGTCACCGGTTGCCATCCCCACTCTCTGCCTTCTGTCTGTCAGCCAATCTTCTATCCATGCCAGTCCCCTGCCTCTAACCCCATTGGCTCTTGATAATTGCTTGTGAACCATCTAGCGACATCATAGAATCTATAGCATCTCTACAATGCAGAAGGAGGCCATTCGGCCCATCGTGCCTGCACCGACAACAATCCCACCCAGGTCCTATCCCTGTAATCAGTATTTACCCTGCAAATCCCCCTGACACTAAGGGACAATTTAGCACGTCCAATCCACCTAAACCACACACCTTTGGACTGTGGGAGGAAACCGGAGCTCCCGGAGGAAACTCACGCAGACACGAGGGGGAACGTGCAGACTCCGCACAGACAGTGACCCAAGCCGGGAACTGAACCTGGGTCCCTGACGCTGTGAGGCAGCAGTGCTAACCACTGTGCCACCCATACTACATGAAAAGCACTGGATAAGTGCAGGTTGTTGTTTTGAATGTCATTGCGCTCTGGGTACAGCACATTCAAACCCAGTCCTGACCTTCTTACAACATCCAGCAATGCAGCTTTCCAGCAGAGATCACGAGGTGGAATCAGGTTCAGTGCTTCCTTTCCTCAGCTTATAACCAGTCAGAGCGATTGCACTGTAACCTCGGCCCTGACAAGGAAGCACGACAATTCAGCCAGAGAGCTTCAGCAGTCTATGACCTGGTTATACACTGCCTGCATCAACTGGGCAGATGGGGAAGACAGACTTCTGCAAGCTGCCAATGGCAGCGAGAGCTAGTTTAATACTCTATGATGGATCAGCAACTGTTGGATCGCTGCTGCCAGAATTTTCACCATCGAGATTGATGACAGAGGCAGAGGCTCCCACCCACCCCCCAGCGCCGAGGCAGAGGCTCCCCAACGCCGCCCAGTACAGAGACGATGGCCTCTCCCTAGCACAGAGACAGACTCCCCACCCCTCCAAGCACAGGGACAGAGCCTCCCCCCCAAACACAGGGACAGAGCACCCCTCCCCCCCAACACAGGGACAGAGCACCCCTCTCCCTCCAAGCACAGGGATAGAGCCCCCCCTCCCCCCAAAACAGCAACAGAGCCCCCTCCTCCTCTCCCCCAAAAGCACAGGGACAGAGGCTGTGTGTGTAAGAGGTTCTTACACATACTGCTAATTGGACAGCAACACAGGTGGTGATTCAGAGGAATGTGTGCGCACACTCGTAGATAAGATGATTTTCAAAAACAGAATGGAGGAGTGGAAGTGAGAGTCCATTAAGATAGTCACGTTTAGAAAGAGTAGCATCGGGTCAAGAGAGGTTTGTGCTGCTGTCACGTGCCGGAGCTGCGTAACAGCAGACAACAAACTGGCGGTGGCCTGTGCGTGCCGGTGAACAGGGACTGAGACACAACTTTCAAGGTGATGGAAAATGCAAGAGTTGATAGAAGCTTCCGCCACCTGAGGAACCACAAATCTAAAGGCGATAGGGAAAAATGACCGAGATGGAGGGGGGGATTGTGCTGTTTAGGCATAAGGCCATAAGATATCGGAGTAGAATTAGACCGTTCGGCCCATCGAGTCTGCTCCGCCATGGCTGATAAGTTTCTCAACCCCATTCTCCCGCCTTTTCCCCGCGACCCTTGATCCCCTCACCAATCGGGAACCTATCTATCTCTGTCTTCAATACACTCAATGACCCGGCCTCCTCTGTGGCAACGAATTCCACAGATTCACCCACCCTCTGGCTGAAGAAATTCCTCTTCATCTCGGTTCTAAAGGGCCTTTACTCTGAGGTAGAGCCCTCGGATCCCAGTCTCCCCGACTAATGGAAACATCTTCCCCGCGTCCACTCTATCCCAGCCTTTCAGTATTCCGTAAGTTTCAATGAGATTCCCCATCTCCATCCTTCTAAACATCAGTCACGCATGGGTGAGCCTGAGCTAAAATCCGAGGAAAGGTGGGCCCGCCTGCAAGAGATGGAGGACGTAAGGAACATATCTAAAGTACCCCGAGGGAAGTCTAGTCCATTAGACTAGAGATTTTATCATGGCGTTGGGATCTAACAAACCTGGCAGGAATAATAAACTAACCCTGGTCCAAGCAACAGAAGGAAATCATTTTGCCAAGGCCAGGTTTGGAAGAAGCCACTTCCAACCATTTAATCTCATCCTTTCATATTAAAGGTCAAAAATGAGAGAAATGTCACCCAGAAAAGTCTTTTTCCCGTCTGCATCAGCTAGCAATCGTAGTGCTGGGCTGAAGCAGGCTGGAGACGTACACACAAGTTGAGACACAACTTTGGCAAGGTACCAGGAGTGCTTGCCAGAGGGGACAGGAAGACACAGCTCGTCAACACAGCTTTAAACAGAGGAAGCAGGAGCAAGATGGAGGGCAGAGCCTGGCCGAGTTTCAAACTGCTTCAGAGTGAACGCAGGATTCCCTGGCAATCGATAGTTCTGATCACATCGGAATACCAAATTCTGTCACGTGCCACGTGGCTCTTGCCGCGAAGCACCTGCTTTTTTTTAAAAAAAGCAATCGAGGTTTCTCGAGGGAAGCTTGCACAAAATAAAATAGACTCCTGGCGCAGACAGGAAGAGAGCCAGTTTGACAGATCGACAGACTTTGAAGAAGGGGCGCCAGGATAGCAGAGTTAAGAGGCAGGTGAAGATTGGAGTTTGAGAGAGAAGTGCAACCTATTGTGCATCCATCCCAGCTCACAGGAAGTAGCTGGATTACTCCTTCCTGCCAGACAGAGGAATTCTGCAGCTCCATAGTTCAACCCTGAAGCAATGAAGTCAGAATTACTCTATTAGAGCCAGAGGCGGCAGGCAAACTGCGTAATCGTACATGGGGTTTACAACCCCACCTAACCCGTTTTCACGTGCTGTTCTGCCTCAAACTCCCTCTTACCTCTATATCTGTCTCTTTTTCTCAGTCGCCAATTCCATCTTCCCGGCTTTCGTCCTTCCCCCCGGAATCCATTATGCACGATCCCTGATCTCTGGGGGGCTGAACAGAGTCAGGGAAGCAATTTAGTGTCAAATAATTCAGGTTTGAACGGGGCTCTAATCTACTTATGAAGGATGGCTTCAATACAGCACCCCCCCCCCCGCCGCCACACTTAGTTTAAAATAAACGGGAATGGAGGTGTGTGTGTAGAAATAACCACCTTTAACCGTGCAGTGAATCAGATTGACAGGCCATGAGGAAGATTGTTAGTGATTACATTGCTCCTTCTGGTCCCACTGCTGTGCACGCATACATTACAATGAACCCCACTAAAGACCAACTCTTCGACAAGATAGAAGCCAACTTGATTTCCACATGCAGAAACATAACAGTTTCCTTGAAGATCAATGAATCTACTGTCCAGCAGGAGACCATTCGGCCCATCAAGACTACAACAACAATCTCACCCAGACCCTATCCCCATATCACAGAAATCCTACAGTGCAGAAAGAGGCCATTGGGCCCATCGAGTCTGCACCGACCACAATCCCACCCAAGCCCTACTCCCGTATCCCGACACATTTGCCCACTAATCCCTCTAACCTACGCACCTCAGGACACTAAGGGACTTTAGCATGGCCCATTGACCTAACCCGCACATCTTTGGACTGTGGGAGGAAACCGGAGCACCCGGAGGAAACCCACGCAGACACGAGGAGAATATGCAAACTCCACACAGACAGTGACCCAAGCCGGGAATCGAACCCAGGTCCCTGGAGCTGTGAAGCAGCAGTGCTAACCGCTGTGCCACCATGCTCCCATAACCCCACATATTTATCCTGTTAGCCCCCCTTACACTGAAGGGGAATTTAGCATGGCCAATCCACCTAACCTGCACATCTTTGGACACTAAGGGGCAATTTAGCACGGCCAATCCACCTAACCTGCACATCTTTGGATACTCAGGGACAATTTAGCATGGCCAATCCACCTAACCTGCACATCTTTGGACTGAGAGAGGAAACCAGGGCACCCGGAGACAGGGAGAATGCGCAAACTCCACACAGACAGTCACCCCAGGCCAAAATCGAACCCGGGTCCCTGGCACTGGGATAAAGCAGTGCTAACCACTGTGCCGGGGCAAGGTAGTTCATAAGATGTATGAGCAAACTTAGGCCATTCAGCCCATCAAGTACGCTCCTGCTTGATATGCTCATTTTCCTGCCTTCTCCCCATAACCCTTCAACCCATTACCAATTAAAAATCTGTCTAACTCCTCCTTAACTTTACTCACTGTTCCAGCATCCACCGCACTTTGGGGCAGCGAATTCCACAGATTCACAACCCTTTGGGGGAAGTAGTTTCCCCTCCAACTCTGTTTTAAATTTGCTGCCCCTTATCCTAAGGCGATGACCTCTCGTCCTAGAATGTCCCACAAGAGGAAGCATCCGCTCCACGTCTACTTTATCCAGACCTTTTATCACCTTGAATACTTCAATTTGATCTCAAATTTGATTTAAGGTAAAAACTTTTGAATGGACTTTTTAAAAAAAAGATGCTAATAAGATTCTTCCCCATGGCCACAATCACAAATTCAAAACTATCCCATTTATCAAGTGGCCATTCTTGGAAATAAAAGCAAAATTTCTCAACTTGCCAAGCAATTCTCACATTGCAAACCTAAGTTTGATAATTCTTCAATAAACTGCAGGATGTCGGTGCTGGGCAATGAAACACTTCTCCACAAATGTTATCACCTGGCGTCAGTAACAAGCTGCAGGAGATATCTTCCTCTATAAATTAGGAACAGAAGCAACTTCCTTTGTCAGCTTTCTCTGCTCACTCAATCAAGCGTGGAAAATCTTGCTTCAAACAAATACAAATCAGTCAAGTTGGTAATGTGAAAATTTCAAGAGGGGAGTATCTCGCTGCCTTGTAATATTTGCACCATCACTGCTGGAACATTTAATCTCTATATCCTGTCGTTAATGGGCCCAGCACACACTCTATAATCACCCTGACCAGCCCCTCCCCGCTTTTATTTCCCTGACCTTCAACAAGCAAGTTTCTCTGCAGGAGAGCAGCAAGCTGCTGCCGTTTTATAGACACTTTCACAGCCATTAATCCCACCTAGGCACCTAATCAGTAGCCTTAAATCAAACTGCCGACTATTGATCACCCATGAGAAAAAAAAGGACTGATTTTTTTTTTAATGTTAAGTTTATTTATTCGTCACAAGTCGGCTTACATTAACACTGAAATGAAGTTACTGTGAAAATCCCTCCCCAATGTTGGTGTCAGATTAATGTCTGACCACAACTGGGATCAGGGGATCACACTCTTCCACTGGTAGTCGTCAATGTCCCGGAGGACCATAGGCCACTCTCCCCCTTTTTGAGAGAGAGATGACAAGTGGTGATTTTAACCTGAGGGTCACCACACCTCATGCAAGCGGCATGGTTGAGAAAGTGGGGCCTTCGTGGATAACCTCAGCCGGTACGGGAATTGAACCCGCGCTGTTGGGTGTTGCTCCGCATCACGAACCAGCCGCCCAGCCCACTGAGCTAACCAACCCCCAATCTTCCACTGCAACACGGAACACTTGAAGAAATCGGAGCAAAGCCCCCCGCCCCCCGATAAAACACAAATATAGGGACCCAGCTACTGAGTACAGTAGGGCCGACAATTTAACAAATATAGCATAAAGTTAAAAAACAAGGCTGACATTATCTCCGAAACAATTCACAAGTTGCTGCAATACGGAATCTTGGTGCCTTAAGATGGTGAATTACTGAACTGTTCATCTTCTCTATACTGTCTGATAGGACAGAAGAAGCTAACCAATGCTTTTTGTGCTCCCAGCCTATATTTATGACTTAACGAGTTAGATTTCAGTGGCAGCCACGTGCACACCTAAATTCCCGTGTCTCCAAGAGTTGGCCCAGTCTCACACCAAAGCTTAGGGATGCCAGCTCTGAGGAAGAGTGATACTCGACTCGAAATATTAACTCTGCTCCTCCCTCCACAGCCGGACCTGCTGAGATTTCCCAGCACTTGAGGGCGTGCACGTGAAGGGAACAGAACCATCATCTCTGACGAAGAGAACTACATCTCAAACAATGGCCCACTTTTACTCTTTGGAAAAGCTAATGGAACTTGACGTAGAGTAACTTTTCTAACATCTTCTGAAACTCGCACGGTTTTCGCAGCCCAAATTCAGCGTGAAATTCAGGAATGACTTACTGCACGTGAAACCAGATTAGCGAAGGGATCAACCGTGCTCAAAGTCAGCAGATTCTGCCAGCAACCGCCCGACTAACGTTTCCCAAAATGCCCTTCAACATCTTGCTGGGGTTCTACAAAGGAGCCTTCAAAGAACAGTACAGAACAGGCCCTTCGGCCCACCAAGCCTGCGCCGACACATGATGCCTTTCTAAACTAAAGGCCTTTTGCCTCTCTGCGATCCACATCCCTCTATTCTCTGTCTATTCACGTATCTATCAAGATGCCTCTTGAACCTTGCTATTGTATCTGCAAATTTCCCTTTGTCCATTTCTGACACCACGAGTTGGTACCTAATGCTAAACTGAGGCACACAGACAGGGAAAGTTCCAGATTCCACCCCTGGTCGGCGTGGAACTCAGATCCTAAGCAACACATTTTTTTTTTAAAGTACACGTACAATGCTCTTTCTTGACATACTCCTCCAAGTTATGAGAACTAGCTTATTTTAATTCCATGCATACCTGTCACAAATTCACTGTTGCTTCAAGTTCACATGACACCCCTAATGCTACTGGTACGATATTCTCCTATACCAAGTGAATTCATGCTATAATTCAGTACGCAGGCTCAATGAACACCTTTGGAGCCTGATTTGGACCTCTTATAATCTATACCCCACAACTGACAGGTGGGAATCACTGCAGTTCATATTATCTGTTAACTCATATACAAGACAGCAAGTAATTCTCAAGCTTCTCATGTTGGCAACGTTCACATACCTTTTTTTAAAAAAAGAATCAGCTGTTGGAATATGGCTAACACCGATAAGAATCAACAAAGAACAAAGAACAGTACAGCACAGGAAACAGGCCCTCCAAGCCTGTGCCGCTCTTTGGTCCAACTAGACCAATCGTTTGTATCCCTCCATTCCCAGGCTGCTCATGTGACTATCCAGGTAAGTCTTAAACGATGTCAGCGTGCCTGCCTCCACCACCCTACTTGGCAGCGCATTCCAGGCCCCCACCACCCTCTGTGTAAAAAACGTCCCTCTGATATCTGAGTTATACTTCGCCCCTCTCACCTTGAGCCCGTGACCCCTCGTGATCGTCACCTCCGACCTGGGAAAAAGCTTCCCACTGTTCACCCTATCTATACCCTTCATAATCTTGTACACCTCTATTAGATCTCCCCTCATTCTCCGTCTTTCCAGGGAGAACAACCCCAGTTTACCCAATCTCTCCTCATAGCTAAGACCCTCCATACCAGGCAACATCCTGGTAAACCTTCTCTGCACTCTCTCCAATGCCTCCACGTCCTTCTGGTAGTGCGGCGACCAGAACTGGACGCAGTACTCCAAATGTGGCCTAACCAGCGTTCTATACGGCTGCATCATCAGACTCCAGCTTTTATACTCTATACCCCGTCCTATAAAGGCAAGCATACCATATGCCTTCTTCACCACCTTCTCCACCTGTGTTGCCACCTTCAAGGATTTGTGGACTTGCACACCTCTGTGTTTCTATACTCCTGATGACTCTGCCATTTATTGTATAACTCCTCCCTACATTATTTCTTCCAAAATGCATCACTTCGCATTTATCCGGATTAAACTCCATCTGCCACCTCTCCGCCCAATTTTCCAGCCTATCTATATCCTGCTGTATTGCCCGACAATGCTCTTCGCTATCCGCAAGTCCAGCCATCTTCGTGTCATCCGCAAACTTGCTGATTACACCAGTTACACCTTCTTCCAAATCATTTACATATATCACAAATAGCAGAGGTCCCAGTACAGAGCCCTGCAGAACACCACTGGTCACAGACCTCCAGCCAGAAAAAGACCCTTCGACCACTACCCTCTGTCTCCTATGGCCAAGCCAGTTCTCCACCCATCTAGCCACTTCTCCTTGTATCCCATGAGCCTTAACCTTCTTAACCAACCTGCCATGTGGGACTTTGTCAAATGCCTTACTGAAATCCATATAGACGACATCCACGGCCCTTCCTTCATCAACCGTTTTTGTCACTTCCTCAAAAAACTCCACCAAATTTGTAAGGCACGACCTCCCTCTTACAAAACCATGCTGTTGTCACTAATGAGATTGTTCCGTTCTAAATGCACATACATCCTGTCTCTAAGAATCCTCTCCAACAACTTCCCTACCATGGACGTCAAGCTCACCGGCCTATAATTTCCTGGGTTATCCCTGCTACCCTTCTTAAACAACGGGACCACATTCGCTATCCTCCAATCCTCAGGGACCTCACCCGTGTCCAAAGAAGCGACAAAGATTTCCGTCAGAGGCCCAGCAATTTCATCTCTCGTCTCCCTGAGCAGTCGAGGATAGATGCCATCAGGCCCTGGGGCTTTGTCAGTTTTAATGTTCCCTAAAAAACCTAACACTTCCTCTCTTGTGATGGAGATTTTCTCTAACGGGTCAACATCTCCCTCCGAGACACTCCCGGTTAACACGCCCCTCTCCTTCGTGAATACCGATAAAGTATTCATTTAGGATCTCCCCTATTCCCTTGGGTTCTAAGCATAATTCCCCTCCTTTGTCCCTGAGATGTCCGATTTTCTCTCTGACAACTCTTTTGTTCCTAACGTATGAATAGAATGCCTTAGGATTCTCCTTAATCCTGCCTGCCAAGAACACCTCGTGACCTCTTTTTGCCCTTCTAACTCCCCATTTGAGTTCTTTCCTACTCTCTCTGTATTCCTCCAGAGCTCCATCTGTTTTCAGTTGCCTGGACTTAATGTACGCCTCCCTTTTCATTTTAATCAGATCCTCAATTTCCCTGGTTATCCACGGCTCTCGAATCCTACCTTTCCTTTTTTACAGGCACATGCCTATCCTGCAGCCTTATCAATAGTTCCTTAAAAGACTTCCTTTATTGCCCATTCCCTCATATGCCTCAAAATGGCAGCAACCCTTCTTCTCAAACTTGTGGCAATGACATTAAGGTAGGTAATTCCCTGGAATTTAGACGGTTAAGGGATGAGTTGGTCAAAGTTTTCCCGATATTAAGGGGAACAGATAGGGTAGAGATAGAGAGAAGCTAGCTCCACTGGCTGGGGCGTCTTGGGGGCAGAGTCGAGAAATTAGTGCCAGACCTTTCAAGGGGTGAAATTAGACAACAGTTCCACACACACAGGAAGGTAGAAGTTTGGAACGCTCTTCAAAATGACAATTGCAAACAAAAATCTATCAATCACTGATTTAATTCACCAAAGGTCTCGAAGGGCATGGGGCAGTGGCTGGGCTTTGGATAAAAGCAAATTACCGTGGATGCTAGAATCGAAACAAAACAAAAACAGAAAATGCTGGAAAATCTCAGCAGGTCTGACAGCATCTGTGGAGAGAGAATAGGGTTGCCGCTTCAAGTCTGGGTTACTCTTAGTCAAAGCAGGGGCAAGGGTATGGAGTTAGGTGGCAGATTTCATTGACTGACAGAGCAGACTTGAGGGGCTAAATAGCCTCCTTCTTGAGCTCTGACTGAAGGGTCATCCAGACTTGAAACGTTGGCTCTATTCTCTCTCCACAGATGCTGTCAGACCTGCTGAGATTTACCAGCATTTTCAGTTTTTGTTTCAGATTCCGGCATCCGCAATATTTTGCGTCGAGCCTCCTCCTGTTCCTAATTTCAGCTTTTTAAGACCCAATGTGAATGGCAGGATGGCATGGAACTTGGATGCGTTGGCATTCTCACGCCAGTGGGTAAATCTCCAGGCCTGTATGAAATATACTCTAGGGTGCTGAGAAGGGAGGAAAGAGTAACAGCTCTGACCATCATGCCCCAATCTTCTCTGGCTACAGATGTGGTGCTGCCAACATCGTACTGTTTAACAAGGGAGAAAGGGATAGAATGAATGGTTACAGGCCAGGCAGCTCAAAGCTGGGGATATTTTTGGAAACATTACCAAGGGACAGTATCAACCGTCTCTTGGAAAGGCATTGATTAATCAGGGGCAGTCAGCGTGGACTTGTTAAAGGAAGGTCACGCCTGACAAAAAGGTGCTTGAACCTTTTGAGGGTGAACATGGAGAATCGATGAGCATGACATGTCTGATGTACTCTTCATTGATTTGAGCAAGACAATTAACAAGGTCCCACACAGCAGGCTGGTCAGAAAGTTTAAAAGTCCATGGGATCCAAGGGATATTGGCTTGGCACCAATATCGGATCAGTGGCAGGGGGCAAAGGTGCTTCTGTGACTGGTGGCTGTTTCGAGTGGAGTTTCACAGAGCTCAGTACAAGGTCCTTTGCTTTTGTGGCTCTGTATCAGTGGTTTAGGCTTAAAAGTAGGAGGCACGATTAAGAAGTTGAAGACTAAATAAAAACTGGTCGTGTGATTGACAAAGAACAAGAAAGCTGATGGAATGCTGGAAGTTATCAACCGGACTGGTCAGGTGGGCAGAAAAGTGACAAATGGAGTTCATTCTGGAGAAGTGCGAGATAATAGATTGGGGGGGTGGGGGGGCAAACAGAGCAAGGGAATACACAATAAAAAGCAGAGTACTGAAACGTATAGAGGAACGGAAGGGTCCAGATGCACATGACCACAGATCATTAAGGTGGTTATGAAGCCATACAAGATACCGACTTTTATTGCCCGAGGCTTGGAATACAAGAACAGGCTTTATAAAACATTGGGTAGACCATAGCTAGAGTACTGTGCAGAGTTCTGGTCACCATATTACAGGAAGGATATCTTCACACTAGAGACAGTGACAGAAGAGACTGACGAGAGTGCTGCCAGGACTGCCAGACATTTAGCCGTGAGGAAATACTAGATGGATTGGGGTTGTTTTCTTGGAACAGAGGGGGATGAGGGAACATTTCATTGAGATATGTAAATTTAAGGGTCTTGGGTAGTGTAGATTGGATGGCCTTATCACTCTCAGAAGACAGTAAATAACTAAGGGCATAGAATAAAAATAATTGACAAATGGATTATAGGGGAGTAGAGGATATTTTTTTGATTTGATTTATTATTGTCACATGTACTGGGATACAGTGAAAAGTATTGTTTCTTGCGCGCTATACAGACAAAACATACTGTTCATAGAGAAGGAAAGGAGTGCAGAATGTAGTGTTACAGTCATAGCTAGGGTGTAGAGAAAGATCAACTCAATGCAAGGTAGGTCCATTCAAAAGTCTGACGGCAGCAGGGAAGAAGCTGTTCTTGAGTCGGTCGTTACGTGACCGCAGACTTTTGTATCTTTTTCCCGACGGAAGAAGGTGGAAGAGAGAATGTCCGGGGTGCGTGGGGGGTCCTTAATTATGCTGGCTGCTTTTCCCGAGGGCAGCGGGAAGTGTAGACAGAGTCAATGGATGGGAGGCTGGTTTGCGTGATGGATTGGGCTACATTCACGACCCTTTGTAGTTTCTTGCAGTCTTGGGCAGAGCAGGAGCCCATACCAAGCTGTGATACAACCAGAAAATTTGCTTTCTATGGTGCATCTGTAAACGTTGGTGAGAGTCGTAGCGGACATGCCAAATTTCCTCAGTCTTCTGAAGCATTGGTGGGCTTTCTTAATTATAGCGTCTTTTTGAGGTCTTGAACTCGCCGCTGGAAGGATGGTACTTAGTACTTGGATATATGCAGTTGAAGTGTTATAACCAGAAGGTTATAAAGTGGGATAAGTCTTTTTCAGCTGCGATGGGCTAAATGGTGTCCTTTCGTTCTATATATTTCTAAGACCTCTCAGTGGCCAAAGTTTTGGGTTGGCAAGTCCAGCTAAAATAACCCTAGCAAATTATTACAGTACATCACATCTCCACAATGTACTGACAGCTGAAGGCAGCTGAGGTGGACTGTCTCAGCCAAGACAATGTCAAGTTTCTTGAGTCTTACAGAAACTGCAAGGGTGGGAACCTTAACTGCCTTTTTTTTAATTCATTCATGGGATGCGGGCATCCCTGACTGGGGCATGATTTATTGCCCATACCTGAAGGCAACTAAGAGTCAACCACATTGCTGTGGCTCTGGAGTCACATGTAGGCCAGACCAGGGTAAGGACGGCAGATTTCCTTCCCTAAAGGACACGAGTGAACCAGATGGGTTTTTACGATAATCGATATTGGTTTCACGGTCATCTTTAGATTTCTAATTCCAGATTTATGTTGAACTCAAATTTCACCATCTGCCAAGGTGGGATTCGAACCTGGGACCCTAATGCGTTACCCTGGGTCTCTGGATTACTAGTCCAGGGACCATTCCACAAGGCCACTGCCTCCCTGGACACCGAAGCCACTTGTCAAACCATCTCCCCAAGGTTGGTGAACACAAACCTTAGACTCCCTGGTGTGTACAATTTTTTTTCAAGTATTCACAGGATATGGCCACCTCTAACAAGTTCAGCATTTATTGCTCGTGATACAGCCCAGTAGCTTGCTAGGTCATGTCCGAGTCAATCACAGCACTGTGGCTCTGGAGTCATGTACAGGCCCCAGACCAGGTCAGGACGGCAGACTTGCATCAGAAAGCCAGATAGACTTTTACCTCAATCCAGTAGTTCCCATGGTCACCATTACCGAGACGTTATTTTTACTGCAGATCTATTGAACCAACTCAATTTAAATTCCCCAGTTTCCATGGGGGCTTGAACTCCTGCCTCTGGATCATTCACCCAGGCCCCTGGATTATTCATCTGGTAAGAAGTCTCACAACACCAGATTAAAGTCCAACAGGTTTATTTGGCAGCACAAACTTCCGGAGTGTCGCTCCTTCTTCAGGCGAGCGAAGACAGCTCTTCACTCACCTGAAGAAAGAGCGACACTCCGAAAGCTTGTGCTGCCAAATAAACCTGTCGGACTTTAACCTGGTGTTGTGAGACTTCTTACTGTGCCCACCCCAGTCCAACGCCGGCATCTCCACATCATGGTTATTCATCTGCTGACATAACCTTTAGGCTACTATACCCTGCAGCTTTCATAAATTATTTACCTTGGAGTTAGCAGGAAGCTTCAACATCTCATGCTGTGGTGCAAGGATTGGACCATGAATTATTATATAAAAAGACAGGTTGAGGGAAAAGAGACGAGACGAAATGTTCAGCAGTGGAAGCAATCAAGGTGAAAATTTACAGAGTTGAAGCGTAGCAAAATACCTATGAAAAGCTACTGAACCTGGGCGCGGGTTTTGTAGAACCTGCCCAGGTTCACAAAACATGAAGATTACGCTGCACTCAGCGTAGGAATTCTGAAGCATTACCAAGATCTGAGGTTGAAGTCAACTGCAGAAAGCAGTGTAGTGGAGTGAACAGTTTTCCAGTGCCCTGTATGATTTTAATACAGGAAGAGTATTGGCGACACTGGCCATTAACTGGAGTGTGAACATCTCAGGCAAATTGACATATCAGTGACACATAGCATAGAACTTCCACACAGCCGGAAAAATACAGCCTATTCCCGCCAATTTTAGGATGGAGCGCTTTCTCTCGATCCTCAGTTTGTTTCTTCACATCTTGCACCAACATATGCAAGCAAAGCTAGCATCTGAAAGTACTTAACCTACCAGCCTCGGAATCATTTCCTATCCCATCTTATGTACCAGGCAGTAACAACAGGTATTTATAGAATGCCTTTCACAAAATAAAAACCTCACCAGGCCATTGCACAAGATTTGAGACTAAGCTGCATGAGGTAACAGAGCAGGTGACCAAACCCTGGCCTAAGAAATAAGAAGCATTTCAGAGGAGAGGGGGCAAGGCGGAGGGAGGTTCAGGGAGGGAATTCCATTGCTCCAGGGAGCTGAAGACAAATGCAACAAAAACTGACAACATCCAGGCTCGGGCTGACAAGCAGAAAGTAACATTCACGCCAGGCAATGATCATCACCCATAAGAGACACTCACTCTAACCACCACCCCATGACATTCAATGGTGTTACTTTCACTGAATCTCCCACTGTCAACATCCAGGGGGGGGGTTACCATTGACCTGAAACTCAACTGAACCCGCCTCATAAACACAGTGGCTACAAGAGCAGGTCAGAGACTAGGAATACCGCAGTGAGTAACTCACCTCCTGACTCCCCCCAAAGCCTATCCACCATCTACAAGGACACAAGTCAGGAGTGTGATGGAATACTCTCCACTTGCCTGGGTGGGTGCGGCTCCCAACAACACTCAAGAAGCTCGACACCATCCAGGACAAAGCAGCCCCGCTTGATTGGCACCACATCCACGAACACTCACTCCCTCCACCACCGATGCTCAGTAGCAGCAGTGTGTACTATCTACAAGATGCACTGCGGCAATTCACCAAAGATCCTTAAGACAGCACCTTCCAAACCCACGACCACTTCCATCTAGAAGGACAGCAGCAGTAAATACATGGGAAAACCACCACCTGCAAGTTCCCCTCTGAGCCACTTACCACCCTGACTTGGAAATATATCGTCGTTCCTTTGCAGTCGCTGGGTCAAAATCTTGGAATGCCCTCCCTGACGGCACTGTGGGTCAACCCACAGCACGTGGACTGCAGCGATTCAAGATGGCGGCTCATCACCACCTTCTCAAGGGGCAACTAGGGATGGGCAATAAATGCTGGTCAGCCTGCGACGCCCGTGTCCCACAAATGAATAAAAAAATGACACGGCTGCCAATGGTAGAGCAATGGAAATTAGGGATAAGGAAGAGGCCAGCACTGGAGCAGCTAAAACAAAAACAGAGTACTCCAGAGCTGGCGATGGGTCAAAGTCCAACATTCACAAAGCACAACACCAGCTAACGCAAGACAGTCTGCTCAATCAGCAAGCACCTCTGTCACTGGACTTTCTGCAACATGGCTGTACGGAAGGGAAATCATATCTGACCAACGTATTGGAGCTTTTTTTGAGGATGTAACCAGCAGAGTAGATATAACAAGTAGGGTCGATAAAGGGAACCAGTATAGTATTTTTCCAAAAGGCATTCGAAACAGCGTCACTCAAGGTTGAAGGATGAGGTAAGAGCTCATGGAATTGCGGGTAGTTACAAGTACTAGTGCAGATAGAGGATTCATTAATGGACAGGGAGAAAAGTGCTGGGATAAATGGGACACTTTTGAGTTGGCAGGCTGTAATTTGTGGAGTGTTGCGAGGATCAGTGCTGGGTCCCCAGCTATTTACACTCTACATCAATGATTTAGATGGAAAGACAGAACATAATGAATCCAGGTTTGCTGACAATCCAAAGCTAATGATATTGGACTTGTGATATATATAAATGATTTGGAAGAAGGTGTAACTGGTGTAATCAGCAAGTTTGCGGATGACAAGAAGATGGCTGGACTTGTGGATAGCGAAGAGCATTGTCGGGCAATACAGCAGGATATAGATAGGCTGGAAAATTGGGCGGAGAGGTGGCAGATGGAGTTTAATCCGGATTTGGAAGAAATAATGTAGGGAGGAGTTATACAATAAATGGCAGAGTCATCAGGAGTATAGAAACACAGAGGGACCTAGGTGTGCAAGTCCACAAATCCTTGAAGGTGGCAACACAGGTGGAGAAGGTGGTGAAGAAGGCATATGGTATGCTTGCCTTTATAGGACGGGGTATAGAGTATAAAAGCTGGAGTCTGATGATGCAGCTGTATAGAACGCTGGTTAGGCCACATTTGGAGTACTGCGTCCAGTTCTGGTCGCCGCACTACCAGAAGGACGTGGAGGCGTTAGAGAGAGTGCAGAGAAGGTTTACCAGGATGTTGCCTGGTATGGAGGGTCTTAGCTATGAGGAGAGATTGGGTAAACTGGGGTTGTTCTCCCTGGAAAGATGGAGAATGAGGGGAGATCTAATAGAGGTGTACAAGATTATGAAGGGTATAGATAGGGTGAACAGTGGGAAGCTTTTTCCCAGGTCGGGGGTGACGATCACGAGGGGTCGCGGGCTCAAGGTGAGAGGGGCAAAGTATAACTCAGATATCAGAGGGACGTTTTTTTACACAGAGGGTGGTGGGGGCCTGGAATGCGCTGCCAAGTAGGGTGGTGGAGGCAGGCACGCTGACATCGTTTAAGACTTACCTGGATAGTCACATGAGCAGCCTGGGAATGGAGGGATACAAATGATTGGTCCAGTTGGACCAAAGAGCGGCACAGGCTTGGAGGGCCGAAGGCCTGTTTCCTGTGCTGTACTGTTCTTTGTTTTTTAAGCAGGAATGCCTATCAGCTAGGTATCAAACTTGGTATGTTCTCATTGAAATGAAGGAGGTTGAGGGGCGACCTGATAGAAGTCTACAAGATTATGTGGGGCATGGACAGAGTGGATAGTCAGAAGCTTTTTCCCCCAGAGTGGAAGAGTCAATTACTAGGGGGCATAGGTTTAAGGTGCGAGGGGCAAGGTTTAAAAGAGGGTGGAGAGTGTCTGGAACAAGCTGCCAGAGGTAGTCGTAGAGGCGGGTACAATTTTATCTTTTAAAAAGCATTTAGATAGTTACATGGGTACGATGGGTATAGAGGGATATGGGCCAAATGCGGGCAATTGGGATTATTTTAGGAGTTTTAAAAAGAAAAGGGCGGCATGGACAAGTTGGGCCAAAGGGCCTGTTTCCATGCTGTAAACCTCGATGACTCTATGAGATGTACGAGGCAAGTTTTTTTTACACAGAGGGTGGTTGGTGCCTGGAACTCGCTGCCGGGGGAGGTAGTGGAAGCGGATATGATAGTGAGTTTTAAGGGGAGTCTGGACAAATACATGAATAGGATGGGAATAGAGGGATATGATCCCCGGAAGGGTAGGGGGTTTTAGTTCAGTCGGGCAGCATGGTCAGTGCAGGCATGGAGGGCCGAAGGGCCTGTTCCTATGTTGTAATTTTCTTTGTTCTTTGAATGCAAGCTGTGAGGAAGATACAGAGGCTGCAGAGAGACGCAGACAAATTAAGTGAGTGGACAACACAGTGACAGATTGAGGATAGAATGGGAAAGCGAGAGATCGTTCACTTTGGGGTCACAAGAATAGAAAAGCAGGATGTTCGGTTATTAAAAAGGCATGAAACTTGTAAATATTGATGTTCAGGGGGACCTGGGTGAACTTGGAGAGCACTCAAACTTAACATGCAGACACAGAGCAAGCAATGAGGAAACATACAAAAAGGAATAGCCCACTCAGCACCACTCCACCATTCAATAAGATCATGGCTGATCCGATTGTAAACTTCAACCCCACCCATGTTCATAGAATCCCTACATTACAGAAAGAGGCCATTCAGCCCATCAAGTCTGTACCGACCACAATCCCACCCAGGCCCTAGTCCCGCAATCCCACACATTTACCCTGCTAATTCCGCTGACACTACGGTCAATTTAGCATGGCCAATCAACCCAACCTGCACATCTTTCGGATTGTGGGAGGAAACCGGAGCACCCGGAGGAAATCCACGCAGACGCGGGGAGAACGTGCAAACTCCACACAGGCAGTGACCCAAGCCAGGAATCGAACCCGGGTCCCTGGCGCTGTGAGGCAGCAGTGCCACCGTGCCGCACCATTCCTGCGTATGCCCGATACCCTTTCATTCAAGAATCTACCCACCTCTGCCTTAAAAATATTCAAAGACTCTGCTTCCACCGTCTTTTGACGGCACGGTGGCACAGTGGGTTAGCACTGCTGCTTCACAGCTCCAGGGACCTGGCTTCGATTCCAGGCTCGGGTCACTGTCTGTGCGGAGTCTGCACATTCTCCCCGTGTCTGCGTGGGTTTCCTCCGGGTGCTCCGGTTTCCTCCTACAGTCCAAAGATGTGCGGGTTGGGTTGGTTGGCCAAACTCAATTGTCCCTTAGTGTCCCGGGATGCGTGGATTAGCGGGTAAATGTGGGGGTTAGAGGGATTAGCGGGTAAATATGTAGGGATATGGGGAAAGGGCCTGGGTGGGATTGTGGTCGGTGCAGACTCGATGGGCCGAATGGCCTCTTTCTGCACTGTAGGGTTTCTATGGTTCCACCGTCTTTTGAGGAAGAGAGTTCCTCATCCTCAGAGAAAACAAACAGAATGTTGGCCTTTACTGGAAGGGGTTTGGAGTACAAGCATTGCTCTAACCAGACAAATCTCTGGTCTGGTCTCCACATTTATGGAAGGATTTACTTGCACTGGAGGTGGTACCACAAAGGTTCACTAGATGGGACGCTGGAATGTCAGAGGTGTCAGAAGACAGAGGTTGACTAAATTGGGCTGATGCTCTTTGGAGTTTCGAAAATCGGAAGTGATTCTGAAAGGGGTGGAAGGAGAAGGTATTTACCCCTGGTCGGAGAATCTAGAACATGGGATTTCAATGTCAGGATAAGGAACTCATTTAGGACTGAGATGGGGAGACATTTCTTGACTCAAATGGTTGTGAATCATTGGAATTCTGTACCTCAGAGGGTTGTGCAGATTCTATTGCTGAATAACTTTCACTTTAATGCACCTTTACTGATGGTGATGAAGGCCAATCCTGGATAGGCAGGTTCTGTCATGGGAGGCACACAATGCTAAGGAACATTGCAGGTTGTTTTTGGCGCTGGTGATGGTTGCCAAGCCCCTGCACCAACTGGCCTTTGTGAGAATGCATGCCAGCACACCGGAGATGCAACCAATTTAATCTTTCATAACCCTGACATGACATTAAGCCCGACGTTGATTTGGACCTTGGCAATCCGCCAGGGTCAACATATTATCGGCATCACGATATACGGCACACGGGTTTTCCAATCATTCCAAAGTATGACATTATCCAATCATGTACTCAGCTCAACAGGGTTTTGGGGGGGGGGGGGGGAGAAAGAGTGGCCGGGGGGGGGGGGTGGGGGGAGAGAACGAGGTGTGTGCAGGCTGGGGGGGGGGGGGGGGGGGGGGGGGGAGGAGGAGTGCGCAGGTAGGGGGGGTTGTGTGCATTGGGGGGGGGTTGTGTGCATTGGGGGGGGGGTTGTGTGCATTGGGGGGGGGGTTGTGTGCATTGGGGGGGGGGTTGTGTGCATTGGGGGGGGGGTTGTGTGCATTGGGGGGGGGGTTGTGTGCATTGGGGGGGGGGTTGTGTGCATTGGGGGGGGGGTTGTGTGCATTGGGGGGGGGTTGTGTGCATTGGGGGGGGGGTTGTGTGCATTGGGGGGGGTTGTGTGCATTGGGGGGGGGTTGTGTGCATTGGGGGGGGGTTGTGTGCATTGGGGGGGGGTTGTGTGCATTGGGGGGGGTTGTGTGCATTGGGGGGGGGTTGTGTGCATTGGGGGGGGGTTGTGTGCATTGGGGGGGGGTTGTGTGCATTGGGGGGGGGTTGTGTGCATTGGGGGGGGGTTGTGTGCATTGGGGGGGGGTTGTGTGCATTGGGGGGGGGTTGTGTGCATTGGGGGGGGGTTGTGTGCATTGGGGGGGGGTTGTGTGCATTGGGGGGGGGTTGTGTGCATTGGGGGGGGGTTGTGTGCATTGGGGGGGGGTTGTGTGCATTGGGGGGGGGTTGTGTGCATTGGGGGGGGGTTGTGTGCATTGGGGGGGGGTTGTGTGCATTGGGGGGGGGTTGTGTGCATTGGGGGGGGGTTGTGTGCATTGGGGGGGGGTTGTGTGCATTGGGGGGGGGTTGTGTGCATTGGGGGGGGGTTGTGTGCATTGGGGGGGGGTTGTGTGCATTGGGGGGGGGTTGTGTGCATTGGGGGGGGGTTGTGTGCATTGGGGGGGGGTTGTGTGCATTGGGGGGGGGTTGTGTGCATTGGGGGGGGGTTGTGTGCATTGGGGGGGGGTTGTGCATTGGGGGGGGGGTGTGCATTGGGGGGGGGGTGTGCATTGGGGGGGGGTGTGCATTGGGGGGGGGTGTGCATTGGGGGGGGTGTGCATTGGGGGGGGGTGTGCATTGGGGGGGGTGTGCATTGGGGGGGGTGTGCATTGGGGGGGGGTGTGCATTGGGGGGGGGTGTGCATTGGGGGGGGGTGTGCATTGGGGGGGGGGGTGCATTGGGGGGGGGGGTGCATTGGGGGGGGGGGTGCATTGGGGGGGGGGGGTGCATTGGGGGGGGGGGGTGCATTGGGGGGGGGGGTGCATTGGGGGGGGGGGGGTGCATTGGGGTGCATGGGGGGGGTGCATTGGGGGGGGGGGTGCATTGGGGGGGGGGGTGCATTGGGGGGGGGGTGCATTGGGGGGGGGGTGCATTGGGGGGGGGTGCATTGGGGCAGGGGGGGTGCATTGGGGGGGGGGTGCATTGGGGGGGGGGTGCATTGGGGGGGGGGTGCATTGGGGGGGGGGTGCATTGGGCGGGGGGTGCATTGGGGGGGGGGTGCATTGGGTTTGGGGGGGGTGCATTGGGGGGGGGGTGCATTGGGGGGGGGGTGCATTGGGGGGGGGGTGCATTGGGGGGGGGGTGCATTGGGGGGGGGGGTGCATTGGGGGGGGGGGTGCATTGGGGGGGGGGGTGCATTGGGGGGGGGTGCATTGGGGGGGGGTGCATTGGGGGGGGGTGCATTGGGGGGGGGGTGTGCATTGGGGGGGGGTGTGCATTGGGGGGGGGTGTGCATTGGGGGGGGGTGCATTGGGGGGGGGGTGTGCATTGGGGGGGGGGGTGTGCATTGGGGGGGGGGGGGTGTGCATTGGGGGGGGGGGGTGTGCATTGGGGGGGGGGGGGGTGTGCATTGGGGGGGGGGTGTGCATTGGGGGGGGGGTGTGCATTGGGGGGGGGGTGTGCATTGGGGGGGGGGGGTGTGCATTGGGGGGGGGGGTGTGCATTGGGGGGGGGGGTGTGCATTGGGGGGGGGGGTGTGCATTGGGGGGGGGGTGTGCATTGGGGGGGGGGTGTGCATTGGGGGGGGGGTGTGCATTGGGGGGGGGGGTGTGCATTGGGGGGGGGGGGTGTGCATTGGGGGGGGGGGTGTGCATTGGGGGGGGGGGGTGTGCATTGGGGGGGGGGGTGTGCATTGGGGGGGGGGGTGTGCATGGGGGGGGGGGTGTGCATTGGGGGGGGGGGGGTGCATTGGGGGGGGGGGGTGCATTGGGGGGGGGGTGTGCATTGGGGGGGGGGGTGTGCATTGGGGGGGGGGGTGTGCATTGGGGGGGGGGGGTGTGCATTGGGGGGGGGGGTGTGCATTGGGGGGGGGGGTGTGCATTGGGGGGGGGGGTGTGCATTGGGGGGGGGGGTGTGCATTGGGGGGGGGGGGTGTGCATTGGGGGGGGGGTGTGCATTGGGGGGGGGGGTGTGCATTGGGGGGGGGGGGGTGTGCATTGGGGGGGGGGTGTGCATTGGGGGGGGGGGGTGTGCATTGGGGGGGGGGTGTGCATTGGGGGGGGGGGGGTGTGCATTGGGGGGGGGGGGTGTGCATTGGGGGGGGTTGTGTGCATTGGGGGGGGTTGTGTGCATTGGGGGGGGGGTTTTGTGCATTGGGGGGGGTTGTGTGTGCATTGGGGGGGGGGGTGTGCATTGGGGGGGGGGTGTGCATTGGGGGGGGGGTGTGCATTGGGGGGGGGGTGTGCATTGGGGGGGGGGGGTGTGCATTGGGGGGGGGGGTGTGCATTGGGGGGGGGGGTGTGCATTGGGGGGGGGGTGTGCATTGGGGGGGGGGTGTGCATTGGGGGGGGGGGTGTGCATTGGGGGGGGGGTGTGCATTGGGGGGGGGGTGTGCATTGGGGGGGGGGTGTGCATTGGGGGGGGGGGGTGCATTGGGGGGGGGGGGTGCATTGGGGGGGGGGTGTGCATTGGGGGGGGGGTGTGCATTGGGGGGGGGGGTGTGCATTGGGGGGGGGGTGTGCATTGGGGGGGGGGTGTGCATTGGGGGGGGGGGTGTGCATTGGGGGGGGGGGGTGTGCATTGGGGGGGGGGTGTGCATTGGGGGGGGGGTGTGCATTGGGGGGGGGGTGTGCATTGGGGGGGGGGTGTGCATTGGGGGGGGGGGTTGTGTGCATTGGGGGGGGGTTGTGTGCATTGGGGGGGGTTGTGTGCATTGGGGGGGGGGGGTTGTGTGCATTGGGGGGGGGGTTGTGTGCATTGGGGGGGGGGTTGTGTGCATTGGGGGGGGGGTTGTGTGCATTGGGGGGGGGGTTGTGTGCATTGGGGGGGGGGGTTGTGTGCATTGGGGGGGGGGTTGTGTGCATTGGGGGGGGGTTGTGTGCATTGGGGGGGGGGTTGTGTGCATTGGGGGGGGGTTGTGTGCATTGGGGGGGGGGTTGTGTGCATTGGGGGGGGGGTTGTGTGCATTGGGGGGGGGGGTTGTGTGCATTGGGGGGGGTTGTGTGCATTGGGGGGGGGTTGTGTGCATTGGGGGGGGGGTTGTGTGCATTGGGGGGGGGGGTTGTGTGCATTGGGGGGGGGGGTTGTGTGCATTGGGGGGGGGGTTGTGTGCATTGGGGGGGGGGTTGTGTGCATTGGGGGGGGGGTTGTGTGCATTGGGGGGGGGGTTGTGTGCATTGGGGGGGGGGTTGTGTGCATTGGGGGGGGGGTTGTGTGCATTGGGGGGGGGGTTGTGTGCATTGGGGGGGGGGTTGTGTGCATTGGGGGGGGGGTTGTGTGCATTGGGGGGTGGTTGTGTGCATTGGGGGGGGGTTGTGTGCATTGGGGGGGGGGTGTGTGTGCATTGGGGGGGGGGTGTGTGTGCATTGGGGGGGGGGTGTGCATTGGGGGGGGGGGTGTGCATTGGGGGGGGGGTGTGCATTGGGGGGGGGGGTGGGCATTGGGGGGGGGGGTGTGCATTGGGGGGGGGGGTGTGCATTGGGGGGGGGGGGGTGCATTGGGGGGGGGGTGTGCATTGGGGGGGGGGTGTGCATTGGGGGGGGGGGTGTGCATTGGGGGGGGGGGTGTGCATTGGGGGGGGGGGTGTGCATTGGGGGGGGGGGTGTGCATTGGGGGGGGGGGGTGTGCATTGGGGGGGGGGGTGTGCATTGGGGGGGGGGTGTGCATTGGGGGGGGGGTGTGCATTGGGGGGGGGGTGTGCATTGGGGGGGGGGTGTGCATTGGGGGGGGGGTGTGCATTGGGGGGGGGGTGTGCATTGGGGGGGGGGTGTGCATTGGGGGGGGGGTGTGCATTGGGGGGGGGGTGTGCATTGGGGGGGGGGGGTGTGCATTGGGGGGGGGGGGTGTGCATTGGGGGGGGGGGTGTGCATTGGGGGGGGGGGTGTGCATTGGGGGGGGGGGTGTGCATTGGGGGGGGGGGGTGTGCATTGGGGGGGGGGTGTGCATTGGGGGGGGGGGTGTGCATTGGGTTGCATTGGGGGGGGTGTGCATTGGGGGGGGGGGGTGTGCATTGGGGGGGGGGGTGTGCATTGGGGGGGGGGGTGTGCATTGGGGGGGGGTGTGCATTGGGGGGGTTGCCTTGGGGGGGGGGGTGTGCATTGGGGGGGGGGGGGGTGTGCATTGGGGGGGGGTGTGCATTGGGGGGGGGGTGTGCATTGGGGGGGGGGGTGCATTGGGGGGGGGGGTGCATTGGGGGGGGGGTGCATTGGGGGGGGGGTGCATTGGGGGGTGGGTGCATTGGGGGGGGGGTGCATTGGGGGGGGGGGTGCATTGGGGGGGGGGGGTGCATTGGGGGGGGGTGTGCATTGGGGGGGGGTTGTGTGCATTGGGGGGGGGTTGTGTGCATTGGGGGGGGGTTGTGTGCATTGGGGGGGGGTTGTGTGCATTGGGGGGGGGTTGTGTGCATTGGGGGGGGTTGTGTGCATTGGGGGGGGGTTGTGTGCATTGGGGGGGGGTTGTGTGCATTGGGGGGGGGTTGTGTGCATTGGGGGGGGGGTTGTGTGCATTGGGGGGGGGGTTGTGTGCATTGGGGGGGGGGTTGTGTGCATTGGGGGGGGGGGTTGTGTGCATTGGGGGGGGGGTTGTGTGCATTGGGGGGGGGGGGTTGTGTGCATTGGGGGGGGGGGTTGTGTGCATTGGGGGGGGTGGTGTGTGCATTGGGGGGGGGGGGGTGTGTGCATTGGGGGGGGGGGTGTGCATTGGGGGGGGGGTGTGCATTGGGGGGGGGGGTGTGCATTGGGGGGGGGTGTGCATTGGGGGGGGGGTGTGCATTGGGGGGGGGGGTGTGCATTGGGGGGGGGGGTGTGCATTGGGGGGGGGGTGTGCATTGGGGGGGGGGGTGTGCATTGGGGGGGGGGGGTGCATTGGGGGGGGGGGTGCATTGGGGGGGGGGGGTGCATTGGGGGGGGGGGGTGCATTGGGGGGGGGTTGTGTGCATTGGGGGGGGGGGTTGTGTGCATTGGGGGGGGGTTGTGTGCATTGGGGGGGGGGTTGTGTGCATTGGGGGGGGGGGTTGTGTGCATTGGGGGGGGGGGTTGTGTGCATTGGGGGGGGTGGTGTGTGCATTGGGGGGGGGGTTGTGTGCATTGGGGGGGGGGGTGTGCATTGGGGGGGGGGGGGGTGTGCATTGGGGGGGGGTGTGCATTGGGGGGGGGGGTGTGCATTGGGGGGGGGGGGTGTGCATTGGGGGGGGGGGGGTGTGCATTGGGGGGGGGGGTGTGCATTGGGGGGGGGGTGTGCATTGGGGGGGGGGGGTGTGCATTGGGGGGGGGTGCATTGGGGGGGGGGGGGTGCATTGGGGGGGGGGGGGGTGCATTGGGGGGGGGGGGTGCACATTGGGGGGGGGTTGTGCGCATTGGGGGGGGGTTGTGTGCATTGGGGGGGGGTTGTGTGCATTGGGGGGGGGTTGTGTGCATTGGGGGGGGGGGTTGTGTGCATTGGGGGGGGGGGTGTGCATTGGGGGGGGGTGTGCATTGGGGGGGGGGGGTGTGCATGGGGGGGG